>NC_089823.1:239455196-239660695 GCF_035046505.1 Tiliqua scincoides | reverse complement strand
TTTACTGTCTTTAAGGCACTAATGACATATTAAAATACAGTATCATATATAGATAGACATTTAGATATAAAATGTGTTTCTGTGTCTTGCTGTGCAAAGAAGCTCAGAATTTGATGGCGTGTGTGTGTGAGACTGGAATACAAGTACAGAGTAAAATGTATATGACAGAAAAAATTGTTTCTCGTTTGAGGTGGTTAAACTGAGAGTGGATGAAGACAAGGAAAGGTGCGCCTTGTAAAGTCAGAAGGCAACTAATGTAGTAATAGCATCCTTTACCCCCTGAGGCTTTGGGCACATCTACACCACAAATTTCTTCAATTTTATACCAAATTAATTGTTGTGGCAATCAACAAATTACTCAGAGAATTTGAACGAGGATTCTCGGTCAAAAAGTTGGAGCACTTCTCTTAGAACAACTGCTCCATGTGTAGAAGGAATGAACATGGAAATAGTTTGAGACTGTAGTGTAGATGGGGAGGCCCAGTGATGGGAGGTTTGCTGGAGGTTTAGGACTAAGCTCCACCCACAGCAGCCCCTCTTGTCCCAAAGCCTTCCAGCTGCCCCAGAGGCCAGGTCTGTGCCATTCTCCCTAGAAGTGGATTCAAAGGTCGGTGCTCGCCTTTGCCGTCAGGACTTGGATCCGAGCCGAGTTGCAGGTCTTGCAGAGGATGTGCCCATCCAGAGGGTAGCAGCCCTGGTTGTCGCCTTCAGACAGGAGTCCCCCACAGTCCTGGGCAAGAAAAGGAACATGCAAGTTTAAAAAAAAAGTTTTAACTTTGAATCCGTCTAGTTTGACTGATTTCGTCAAACTGTATTCTATATTCGTCAGACTGTATTCGTTCATCATATTATTAATTAATTAATTAGTGGAAGAATGCAGTAGAGGAACATCTTCTGGTCAGCATCATGGATTGGAGTGCATCTTTAAGACGTTGTCTTTGTTAACGTCCAGGCTCTATTCCTCATGCCTCTTTTTAAGGAAGGGCGGAAAAATGCAAAAGATCTTGCAATCAGTGGTGTAGCTGGAGGGGGTGCAAAGCACTAAGTTTTGCAGATACCTGAACATGTTGTGTAAGCAGCCCTCCCCCTCAGAGCCATTCCAGGCGGTGAGAGCAACATGGAGGCAAACGCCCAGAAGGCCTCCCTGGAACACTCCCAGAAGGTGTTCGCCTCTGTTTTGCTCTCCCTGCCTGGAATGGCTCCGAAGGGGAGAGGGCGAGGGAGGGGCCCTTGCTCACTCCAGTGAGGCTGCCTGCAAGACTTAGTGCTTTGCACCCCCTCTAGCTACGCCACTGCTTGCAATGCAGGGTTGATTAAGCAAGGCCTCTGAAACATTCCTAGTCATAGTATGAAGCCAGCAGTCCTGGCAAATCTCACAGGGTAATGGTTGAAAGGATTACTAGGAAATTGGCTTGGATTTCTGAAATAAACTCCTTAAATGTTATTTCTTCATTTTAATCATTTCTATCCACCCCCATGTTCTGTTCCACCTTAAACTGATACCAAAAGCGGGTGGGAGGTCCCTCTCTCTCTCTTACACACACACACAAATTCATTGAAAAACAATACAGGGTGGATTCTTTATCTCCAGGACTGCTTCGAGGGTAAGAGGATGTGTCTCCTCCAGCGCAAAAAGGAGAGAGTGCCCTCTCTCCCCTACTGCTTCTCTCCTTGTATCTTGTGAAATCAGTTCCTTGAACCTCCATGCTGGGCTCCCAGTCGAGACACAAAAGACATGCCCAGGTGGGTCTGATTCTTCCCTTGGTCATACTCTTGAAATCACAATGGCAAGAATGTGCTTGCAAACTGGAGCTCTCCCAGCACAAGAAGTTCACGCGTGGCTTGAGACCCAGAAATTGCAAGAACCACCTTGGACTGCCCAATTCATGATTCATCTGATTTCTTACTTCATCTGCTCACATAGTCCTGTCATATCCAGGGCTGGAACCTCAGTTCTTCAATTGGGTGCCTTCAGAGGATTCTTCCACTCTTGCCTTGGCCTGCCCATGCTTGCCCATCCCTGTGCCACTCAGCTTGGGGTTTGGAGAGGTCACCAGCCCAGAGGCCAAGCACTTGTGAACTTGTCAATTATTATTATTAATTATTATTAACAGTATTTATATACCGCTTTTCAACTAAAAGTTCACAAAGCGGTTTACAGAGAAAAATCAAATAACTCAATGGCTCCCTGTCCCAAAAGGGCTCCCAATCTAAAAAGATGCAAAAGAACGCCAGCAGACAGCCACTAGAACAGACACTGCTGGGGTGAATTAGCGGAGTTGCAAAGGTTGGTTTTCCCTTCTCACACCCTGCCTGGAGTGGCTGAGTGCTGGAGTGCCTGCCTGGGGGCTGGGGATAAGAATAGGCCCTCAGTTTGGCTGTACTTGTCATAAGAGGCGACTAAACAGCCACCGGGTAGATGGGACTGGTTAGCCGGGGAAGGCAGCTCATCTGAGAGAAGGAAAACTCTGATCCCAAACCTCCACTGCCTTGTGGCTACATCCAGTTATGGAAAAGGCTTCAGGAGTCAACCTCGAGGCAGAATCCAGAGCCGGAGGCAGTTCATGGCTGAACACAGTCACGTTCTGGCAACTCCTGCGACGCCGCTGGAACCAACCGTATTGACCTCTGCCTTTCCATTGGACCATTTCAGCGACGTGGAGAGGGGGGATTTGCTGCATGGGTAACAGCCTATCCTCCATGCCTTCTTTACCCAGGCTTCGCGCACTGGAGAGGACACTCTGTTCCAGAACCACTATTCAGAGAGCGATACCCTAGTCTTTCGAGACTGAAGGATGCCAACACACCCTGCCTGGAATGTTCTTTCCTTGGACAGAGCATTTTAGGCTTTGGGTGGTGGTGTGGCAGCACTTGCGGGGTGGAACCCCCACCCTGGAACAGGCTCCTGAGCACCCGCACTCAGGTCCTGCTCCTGTGCCTTGAACAGCAGCCTGATAGACAGAAATGTGGATGCTGAAGCCCCTCTGATAAGTCGGTGCAAGTGTTTAATTTCCACTGCTGAATAGCCACTAGAAAAGGTGAGACCCTCACCCAGAGGTTCATCTCATACTGGGAAGCAAATTCCATACAGTGATGGGGGCTGGGGGGGGGGAGCTAAGAGCAAATGCAGCACTCATCCTGGCAGCTGTCATGCCATTTCCTAGAATGCCGCTTGGAACAAAGGGCACAATGACAGCGCAGCCTTCCCACGGCCATAATGGGAAACAAACTGTATCTGCATCTAGCAAGTACCAGGAGCAAAACACAGAGATCAAGGCATACAAAGCACATGAGACCTTTCAGTCTTTGTCAAGCCCCACCTCCCAGATGCAGCTGATTTCCCAATTCACACCTTCAGTCTTTCTATATGGGCTGTCCCTCCCGCATGCTGAAGGCACTCACCTCACACCGGTAGCACTGTACGTGGAAGTCACGGTCAAGAGCCACAATGCGGACAGTCTCCTCCTGACCTTGGGCAGGCATGATGGGCTCTTTACAGACAGAACATCGAGGAGCAAATTTCCTAAAGAATTGACAAAGCTTGCTATTAAACTTTTCCCACCCAAGCCAATCCCTAGTTATAGTTCTCAATTAATGCAGTCTTAATTTGCCTGTTTTCAAAACAACACAATTTGCAAAGTAATATCAAAGTCTAATTTTTTTGGCAAAAGTTCCAAACACTTTGCCGTTCTCTCTCTCGCGCTTATGTATGCACATACACCAGTGCCATTCCCCCACCTGTGGAAATCCTCGATACAGTGGATGTTGCCCCCAGCATCCACCGTAAACGGGATGCCATCCAGGCTGCGCTGACAGATCACACAGGTGAAGCAGTGGGGGTGATAGGCCTTGCCAGTGGCTCTCAGAATCCGTTCCATGATGGGTTTGGCACAAACGCTGCACTGCTCCAGAGTGTTCTGTGGGAAAAACACAAAGCAGAAACGAATAAACTACAAGGGACTTCAGGTCTCTCATTGGTGATACTTCAATGTTTCCAAAAGTGACATGAAAGGCCTCTTTATTTCCACCACATTTTAAACCCCCCCCCCCCAAAAGAGCACCTTATGAATGTCATGAGAGGCTTACATAGTTCACGTTCCTTCAAGTGCTTGTCTCTGAAATGTGGTCATTCAATTTGGATCATGTGGGGAACACACAGTCTCTTCCTCCAATGCAGTTGCACAGTGCGGGTTACCAACTGCTGTTTAGCACAGCAGGTCTGCACAGCTTGGGCCCTACCAAGCTCATCCACGCCACACACTGTGGTCTGCCAGACCTTGATAACCGCCCTGCTTTTTCAGCCCAGGTGAGAAGTTAAAACAAGGCACCTGTCAAGCCCCTGGAGGGCTGCTGTGCAGAGCTGGTGGGGCTCAAGCTGTGCAAGCCTGAAATACGGTGCACCAGACGTATCCTGCCTGAGTACACACAACACCAAACTCTTCGCAATGTTTCTCTGTATGGGATCTGACCTGGACCTCGCTAACCCTGATCCCAGAACCCCCAACAGGCCTAGGCCCAATGGGGCTGATGTACCTGGCAGAGAGGAGAAGGGGATGGGCAGAGAGGACACCTCAGGGCAGTGGTCCAGTGGCATAGCTGGAACAGGGTGGGGGGAAATGCCCTGGCTGCTGCGCTTGCCGTGCCCCCACCGCTGCCACCTCCACCTGCTGCCCCACCCCACTTGCCTGTCTGAGCTGTTCTGTAGGCAGACAAGGCTCCACGAGGCACTCGGCATTGGTCGAGAAGCCTTCTGAGGTTTCTCCTGCTGTTTAGTCGGGAAACTGCACATATTGTTTAAAGCAGTGGGAGATGCCTCAGAAGGCTTCTCGACTGCAGTGGAATGTTGCGTGAGGCTCTGTCCCACCTCAGTGAGAATCCTGGGGAGCTGGGCTGGCATGTCACAGACCTGCCCCAGGTCGCAATGAGGGTAGATCCACTACTGCAGTGGCTGCCTGCTGTGGAAAGGACCTGACATGTGTGCATGAAATGACAACTCAGAGCATCTCTTCACCTGTGCAGTGATTTGTCCTGTCTTTACACAAACAGGGTCAGAGCTAGAAAAATCCTCCCCACTTTAAAACAGTTATACATAGAGCATGAGACCTCTGGTTTGCAAAAAAACTACTGGTCTCTGTCATTGCTTCTGATGTCAGGACCTGAAAATTCCCATGGGGATCTGTGGTGACTGGGTGGGGGGGGGGGAAGTGATGGGGTGGTGCCCCCGTTCCTTCCCCAGATCTGCTCCTAGCCCAGAACTTTCACGGTCTCCCCTTCTTTGTCTCCGCCTCATGGGCAGACAAGTCCGTGCTGGAAACCCTTGGGCTTGCATGGCAAGGTTCATGAACTCCTGTTTCTTGGAGACTTCCTTTGGAGCCACCTTCCTTCCAATGAGATGTGCCTTGAGACCTGAGAGCCTTGGGACCTTGCCAGTGACTTTCCCACAGCAATGGAAGCAATGTGAACTCAATGGACTGGCCTTCCCTCCCCGCCAAAGGGCAAAACAGGTCACAGCTGACATATGAGGGAGGGAGGAAGGCTGATGCCTCCTAAGCATCCCTCTCCCCCACCTTTTGAACCAAAATCTGGCTCAGCTGCCACATTTTTCCACCCGCAAAGAGGCATAAAAATAGCCAAACTTTCCTCACTACCCAGAGGCAGTTTTGGAGCTGGCTTTCCGTGAGGGTAACTGAAGTTTAAATCTTATTACAACCGCACATGTTTCCAGAAGCCTGATAATTAGCCAGCACCATGTTTTATAGACTGTTTCTAGCTTTGGGGGATTCTTGTACTTTTTAAAACAAACTCTAACAACAAAAGTATTTGAACAGAGATCTGGAATGTGTGCCTGAAAACTGCAGGAGTGTGGGCAACCTGGCATTTGCCTGTGCATCTCCGACCCCTACAGGTCAGGGCAGGAGTTATGGTCTAATGTCAGGTGGAGATCATCATCCAGTGGTATAGTTAGGGGGGGTGCCAAGTACTAAGTTTTGCAGGGAGCCTCATCACAGTGTGCAAGCGGCATCAGCCTTTTGGAGCCATTCTGGGCAATGGGAGCAAAACTGTGGCATTCACCTGAAATGGCTCTGAAGGGGAGGGGGAAGGGGCACTTGCATGCTGCAGTGAGGCTCCCTACAAAACTTAGTGCTTTGCACCCCCTCTAGCTACACCACTGCAATCATCTGTAAAGTCTCTCTTAAACCTGCAGAGGAAACAGTGATGTGAAGCGTGCACAGAATGCCTTCCCCTTAGTGCTCCCACTCAAGCAGGATTAGGAGTTTGGCTGCTTTAATGGGCAACCGAACCACAGGATGGGGAGTTGTGGATGGGGAGGCCCCCAGAGAAGTGAAGAAAGGGACACTCAGAGGCAGCAACCACGTGCTGTGGAAGGAACTGCAGACAAGGTGCACCAGCAACTCTCCGCACCAGGACTCTTGCCCAGAACCGCGCTTGCAGCGGTGAGACATCAGATCACAGCACGCCACTCGGGGAGGTGTCAGCATGGCTTGCAGTCTTGAAGCGATTAATTTGCCTCTATAATGCCATCCCAGCAGAAACAAAGCAAATTCCACAGCATGGTGGATTTGCTCCCCAGACAGACGGTTGGGCCTGGTGGCAGAACTGAAGACAAGGCCACTGCACGGCCAGGTCTGGCTGCGAGGAGGGCAGCATTTCTGTTTGCCCACTGAAATCTGCCTCATCAATAGCCACTCTCTTGATCACGCCCTGCACACTGGTGCTGCTGCAATAAGAACAGAATCAGTAATACAGTAATTATTAAATATAATATTCAAATATTATAATATTATATTAACTTCTCTAGGTCTGATTAAGGCTGAGGTGAACCTCCCTCCTCCAGTTTTAGCCACCACATTTCAGGCTAAAAAAATGAAGCACCACTTTGACTATTTTTCTGAGCCGGTGTGAAACTGGCAGGTTCAAAACCTACTACAGGTGAAGATTGTCCTTCTCAGAACCCCTAAAGTGGAGGTCGTCAGCTGGTGGCCACCTGAGGGCAGTGCTGCTGCCACCACTGCAAAATGCAGGTGGCAGCAATGAGGGGAAGAAGGCAGGAAGTAGGTTGCCCTCACCTCCAAATGCTGCCTGAACCTCTGGGCCAACCCCAGGAAGGAAAACTCCTGCAAAGTGGCACAGGGCTTTCTGGGCTTGCTTGCTTTAGTTATCATGAGGAAAAAATTCCTGGGGCCTGATGATCCTGCAATGGAAGGAAGGTCCCGCATAGTTAGGCATTCCTTGGGCTGGGAGATGGAGCCCTGCCCCTGAACCGAGCCACAGCAGCTAGAGATGGAGGCTGCTGGGAGTCTGTGTACCAGCCTGGTCCAAGACCTCCCTGTGCCTGAGGCGGCAGGCCGCCACTGAACTGGGATGGGAGGCTACGTGTGCAGGAGGAGATGATGGCAGAGAAGTGGGAGTGGCCAGGATTCTGGAGCGTGCCCCTACCATTGGTCTTTGCCACACAAAATATACTGTGGTCTTAATGCCGCTTGAGGCCTGTGTTGGAAAAGAGAACGTGTCATTGCTGCTGTTGCAATTTTTGGGTGGTTTGTTTTTGGCTTGGGAGCACAGTAGCTGACCTCCTGCCATCGCTTTGCCACCTTTCATGCCAGTGAGATTCTCACTCAGGCACAGCCCACAGGACAAGAAAGAAAGTGGCTGGAGAGGCAGGCATAGGACTGGGGGGCGGGAAGGAGGATGGGACAGTGCTTCAGCAGGGAGACACTGAAGACTAAGCATGGGCAAAATTGGCAGCTGACCAAGTGTTCTGCACATCCTCCAAACAACTCTGGAGCATTCTGTGAGAAGTGACTGGCCTATGCAATCGAGCTATGTCTGCAATCTTCAAGGTTAATTCTTTCGGAGTAGATAAAAATACATTCATGTTCTTAAAGTCTAAATGTATGCAGTTGTGCCTTATGGTTGCCACCTCTCCAGGACTGGCTTGACAATCTCCAGGAGATCAGCATTACTCCCCAGGAAATCACCGAAAGCAGTCCTGGAGGTCTGAGGAGTTCAGCATTGTGTAGAATGGGTTTCGGGGGTGCGGAGAGACTTCAGAGTCTGCCTGTACCGCACTACGGTCCTGGGAGGATTGTGCTCTGTAATGTATTTGTACTGTTGCCTCACATAGCCAATATGGAAACTGTCTATTTGTACAGTGCTCACACCGAGCTGTGAGCAAGAGCAAAGGCTCTGATAAACTGAGCCCACATTTGCAGATATGTGAAACAACACAAAGAAGAAACACTCTCCTCTCCAAGGTGTCGTTTCTGCAATTTAGTGAGAGTAGCAATAGACTGAAGAATTGTGACTTCTTTGGGAGAAGAGCTAGGAACAATGTGCATCAACTGCAATTAAATCCATTTTCAAGACTGGACTGACCTACTGGGAAAAGTTGTAGGTCAAAACACTGGGACCTCTCCAGCCTGACTGTCAGATTACACCAGTGGTTCTTGAACTTTTCCAGCCCGCGGCTCCCCTGATCCTCTTGGCCGTTGGTCGTGGCTCCCCATTACATCATCTCACCTCAGTTACCCCCAAAATGGGGATGAAGGTGTTACAATGAAACAATAGAAACAAAAAAACAACTGCCAGCACTCTGAGGCTGCAAGCCTAACCACACTTACCTGAAAGTAAGCCCCATTGAAAAAAATAGGTCTTACTTCTGAGTAGACCTGGTTAGGATTGTGCCCTGAGTTTGTTAGCAGCACACCTGGCGGGGCTTGGAAAGGGAGGGGGCAAGTGATGAATTTGCTGGGGGAGGGGAAGACTTTGTTTTGTTGTTGGCAACCTTCAGTCTCAAAAGACTCTGGTATCGCGCTCTGAATGGTGGTTCTGGAACAGCGTCTAGTGTGGCTGAAAAGGCCGATTCGGGAGTGACAATCCCTTCCACACCGGGAGCAAGTGCAGTCTGTCCCTGGCCTGTCTCCCTGGCTATGGGCCTTCCTTCTTTGCCTCTTTGCCTCAGACTGTTGGCAAAGTGTCTCTTCAAACTGGGAAAGGCCATGCTGCACAGCCTGCCTCCAAGCGGGCCGCTCAGAGGCCAGGGTTTCCCACTTGTTGAGGTCCATCCCTAAGGCCTTCAGATCCCTCTTGCAGATGTCATCAGAGAAGCTATGCAAACTGAGACCCAGAGACTGTTTGGCTGCAATCCTAACCTCACTTTCCTTCCGAGTAAGTCCCATTGAACACAATAGGACTTACTTCTGAGTAGACCTAGCTCGGATTGTGCCTTTTGTCTTACAATAGCAGCTAACATGGGAAGTAACCCCCCCCCCAAGGAGGCAGGAGGAAAAAGGGGGGGGTGGCTGAAAAAGAATGGTGTTTTTATTTTTTAATCCATTTTTGGAAACAAAGCCATCAAGAGTGGCTTTTTTTTCTTTTTTGAAGGGGGAGGAAAAAGAGAAAGGTGAGGATCCTTGGTTAAGCTGACACAGACCCCAAGCCTATGTAGGTCTACTCAGAAGTAAGTCCCATTTGAGTCAATGGGGCTTACTCCCAGGAAAGTGCAACTAGGATTGCAGCCACACAGAGCAAGATTACAACTCACCCCCGAAGTACATGCTCACACACATACACCCCAACATGCAGGTGCCACCCCTATTCCCCCCCCCCGGCAAGACGGAGGGATGCAGGCTGGGCATCTGGACAACCCCCCAAGAGCAGGCTGGGCTCCCTCCTTCCCAAGCGGAGGAAAGCGCTTCGCTGCTCTCTCTAGGTCAGGCTTCCCTCCCAGTTTGAAGTCTGCCAGGAGCGAACCCTGTGCTGATGAGATGTAGCACCTCCTCTGCTGCCCAGCCAGCCTTCTCTCCCACCTCCCCCCACCATGTTTCACGCTGCCCCACCCACCTCGTTCTCAGCCTCAGAAAAGCAGCAAGTCAGGAGGCTGCAGCTGAGCTGAGCAGAGCAGCTGCCAGCCACCTCTCTCCCCGAGATGCATGGCGACACCCCTGGAGGCTGGCCATGCCTCACTAGGGAGGCGGGACGCACAGATTGAATACCTCAGGATTACACTGGGCACAGTATACGGCGATTCTCAGACACACATGGTATGCCAAGACAAAGAGGCTACATGGCTGCCCTGTGAAAAATGCTTCCCTCTTTTGCTTCCCTCATCTTCTTTTGTGGAAATGAAACTGCTTGAACATGGGCAGGGGTGGGTGACTTGAAACTTCTGAATCAGAAAGTGAGAAAGCAGGACCAGGGCACAGGCCTTGTAGACAGTGTGATCCAAGTTGAACTTCTGGGGCAACTGAACATGGAATAGCAGCTGAGTGATGCCCAGCACACTGAAACTCAGAAACATCATCAGGATGTAGATCTGAATGGTGCTGTAGCTAATGAAAGTGTAGCCCGGTGCAAGGGCAAAATGATGCCCCGGAAGTGGCGTCACAACAGTAAGTGATGTCACGCCCAGGTTTTTCAAAAAGGTAAAAAATAGGGAAGAACTTGCCTCCTCCCCCAGCAGCATGCTCCCTCCTGCTGCCCCAAGCCCCCGCCCCCTCCTGCTGTCCCCTAAGCCCCCAGTCACCCCCCAAGGCCCCTGGGGCTCCTTGGCGACACTCACTATCGCATGCAGGACCACCTGAACCATGGCCTGTCCAAGACCACTTGCTGCAGTAGCTACTAGCAGGGCTGTACACTGCGCAAACGCAGGCAAAAGAACAGGAGCTCAGCCCTTTGTAGTTATGCTTAGCAATGGCAAAGTCCTTTCTATTGATGCTACTGGGGATAAGTCCCACAATGCCTAGAGACATGGTACTGTTTCTCTTCTTCTACTGCTGAATGGTTGTGGGGCTCTGCATGTGGGCTGCCCTCCAAGGGCTGGCATGATGAGCTGCAGTGGCAGTAGCCTCCGTTGACCCCTCCAATCCTTGGAGTCCAAGGTGCTGCTGCTTCTCTGGCCACCATCACCACTGCCTGTGAGAGGCTCGCTGCTCCTGCTGGTGGCTTATTCCAGGCAGGAAAGTCCAAAATGTAGGTTACTTGGTTGGGGCAGGGAGTGGTGCAAAAGGGTGGGTGGCCAGACTGTTGTCCCCCAGCTAGCCTGTTGCGCAGTGCAGCTGCTATCTGCTGCACCTATTTAGCTTTGCTACTGGATCTGAGCAAGAGTCTACAGCAGTGCTTCCCGATGTCCTACTCAGACTTTGGGAACCCTGTAAGTATTTGCGGGAGAGGGGAGGGGGCAGCAACACAATCAGGCTGTTGTGAAGAGGGAAGGGTTTTTGAAAATTACTAGGGGTTGCTATGGCCCTCTGGGAGCTTGTGACTTCCATCTGCAGGCCTCCCTGCAGCTCCAAACTGCAGTGAAAAAGAGACAGGAAAAAAGCACTTCCTGTTTTCCTTGGAAAACTGGAAGTGGTATTTTCTTTTTTCCAGCAAGAGTTGCTGGGAGGGCTGCAGAGGGGACCACAAGCTCCCCTGACCCTCCAGAGAGCCATAGCAACTCCCAGGTAAGTTTAGAGCACCCTTCCCTCTCCAGCAGCAGCACGATCGTCCCTTTTTCCAGTTCCCCTGATGATTTGCACCCCACCAGTTTGGGAACCACTAGTCTACAGAACATTATTAAAGAGACAATAAGACTCTGGAAAATTCTTATAACTACCCCAGTGACAATAGCAAGAGCAGAAAGGTGCTTTTTGACTTGAGAGATGATGAAAAGTTCAGAGACCCAGGACAGACTTAATGCCTTGGCAATGCTGTCAGTGGAAAAATAAATGCATGGAAGATTTGATTTTTAAAAACTACAGAGAAACATCCATCGGAAGGAATGCCAGGCAAAATCCTATATACGGACTGGCCTGCTGATGCAGCTGTGAGGTTTAGGGGCAGCTGAGAGGGGAGGTTGGAGGCTGAATATTTACATCTTCAAGGAATGTCTGAAAAAGGTAAGATTTTATCTTGTGCATTACAGTAGAAATGTGTCTGTTCTTCTATTTATTTTGTAGGAAAGGTCGTCTATGAAAACTGTGGAAACTGATATTGAATACAGATGATGCTAATAATAATAGTACTTATATAACATTTCCGTGTGCTCAAGTACTTCACTTATTCGTAGGATTTCATTAACTTCAGGGTGCCTAACTTAATATACAAAAAATACACAGGGGACAAGTCTCACATCCAGTGTGACCAGGCCAGTGACTGTCAGTTGTCATTTGCTGGAGTGGCAGATTCAGGCTTTTGAGAGGGGAAGTATCAGTGAAGGGCTTTTGTTTGGTGTCCAATGGTTATCCAAAAGCATACATAACATAAGAACATAAGAACAGCCCCACTGGATCAGGCCATAGGCCCATCTAGTCCAGCTTCCTGTATCTCACAGTGGCCCACCAAATGCCCCAGGGAGCACACCAGATAACAAGAGACCTCATCCTGGTGCCCTCCCCTGCATCTGGCATTCTGACATAACACATTTCTAAAATCAGGAGGTTGCACATACACATCATGGCTTGTACCCCGTAATGGATTTTTCCTCCAGAAACTTGTCCAATCCCCTTTTAAAGGCGTCTAGGCTAGACGCCAGCACCACATCCTGTGGCAAGGAGTTCCACAGACCGACCACATGCTGAGTAAAGAAATATTTTCTTTTGTCTGTCCTAACCCGCCCAACACTCAATTTTAGTGGATGTCCCCTGGTTCTGGTATTATGTGAGAGTGTAAAGAGCATCTCCCTATCCACTCTGTTCATCCCCTGCATAATTTTGTATGTCTCAATCATGTCCCCCCTCAGGCGTTTCTTTTCTAGGCTGAAGAGGCCCAAACGCCGTAGCCTTTCCTCATAAGGAAGGTGCCCCAGCCCCGTAATCATCTTAGTCGCTCTCTTTTGCACCTTTTCCATTTCCACTATGTCTTTTTTGAGATGCGGCGACCAGAACAGGACACAATACTCCAGGTGTGGCCTTACCATAGATTTGTACAATGGCATTATAATACTAGCCGTTTTGTTCTCAATACCCTTCCTAATGATCCCAAGCATAGAATTGGCCTTCTTCACTGCCGCCGCACATTGGGTCGACACTTTCATCGACCTGTCCACCACCACCCCAAGATCTCTCTCCTGATCTGTCACAGACAGCTCAGAACCCATCAGCCTATATCTAAAGTTTTGATTTTTTGCCCCAATGTGCATGACTTTACACTTACTGACATTGAAACGCATCTGCCATTTTGCTGCCCATTCTGCCAGTCTGGAGAGATCCTACTGGAGCTCCTCACAATCAATTCTGGACTTTACCACTCGGAAAAGTTTGGTGTCATCTGCAAACTTAGCCACTTCACTGCTCAACCCTGTCTCCAGGTCATTTATGAAGAGGTTGAAAAGCACCGATCCCAGGACAGATCCTTGGGGCACACCACTTTTCACCTCTCTCCATTGTGAAAATTGCCCATTGACACCCACTCTCTGCTTCCTGGCCTCCAACCAGTTCTCAATCCACGAGAGGACCTGTCCTCTAATTCCCTGACTGTGGAGTTTTTTCACACCTGTACTGTACATATGAACAGCTACAACTGCTGTAGTGATGCGTGCTATGCATGAGCAAAAGACATTGGACCTCCCGCTGCTTGGCTGGGCACTGCTGGGAGCAGGAGCTGGACTAAAGGGGACGTGATTGGATTCGGCAGGACCCAGGACTGAGGTGAAGACGGCAACCAGTGAAAATCATAAGAACATAAGAACAGCCCCACTGGATCAGGCCATAGGCCCATCTAGTCCAGCTTCCTGTATCTCACAGTGGCCCACCAAATGCCACAGGGAGCACACCAGATAACAAGAGACCTCATCCTGGTGCCCTCCCTTGCATCTGGCATTCTGACATAGCCCATTTCTAAAATCAGGAGGTTGCACATACACATCATGGCTTGTACCCTGTAATGGATTTTTCCTCCAGAAACTTGTCCAATCCCCTTTTAAAGGCGTCCAGGCTAGACGCTATCACCACATCCTGTGGCATGGAGTTCCACAGACCAACCACACTACAGAAAAACTTGGCAGGGACAACTGACAACATAACTCTCCATTCACGGTCTGCCCCCAGCTCAAACCTCACAAACAGGCACCTTTGCAAACAAGTCACTGGAACAGGAAGATGTCCATCCGTTGGGATCACCCAGGGGAAGGGCCATCATCACGCTGGCATTGCCAAGGAGCAAACACATACGTGCCTCTTATTCCAGCTCAGGAAAACAGGGATGTAGCAGATTCTTTTTTAAATTAAAGAACAAATTTTCTCCCTGGTCTTGGTAATGGGAAACAACAACCAACCAAGCATCCAAATGTGAAAGAAGACCCACAAGAAGGATCTCTGTTTCCATTCAGTCCTCTGGCCGCAGATGGAACAAGTTAAGGTCACCACAATGCAGGCTGGGTGCAGGAGACAGGGAAGCTTCATGTTAGGGATTATTAGAGAAGGGATCAAAAATAAAACTGCCAGTTTCACAACGTCCTCACACAGATCTGTGGGGATAACTACAATCGGCACATTGTGTGTGTAGTTCTGGCTGCCGCATCTCAGAAAGGAAATTGCAGAGTTGGGAAAGATGCAGACAGCGGCAACCCAAGGGGTCAGAGGGTTGGAGCAGCTTCTCCCTTGGCTCTGGGGTAGGAAGCTATGCCCAAGCAAAAGCTCAGTAGGCCCACAAAAGATCTGCCTCCTCTAGATACAGTGGGAAGTGTTCAGTGTACAGAGGCTAGATACAGTGGGAAGAGGAGGTGGAATCTGATGATTCTCTCAGGGCTACTTGAGAGAGAAGGAAGGAGGCAACCAGAGGCAGACCGGGGATGCAGGGATGCTGGAAGAGCAGCTGTCCACCACTGCCCGTCTCTGCTGGGACAGACCAGCTGCTCCAGGCAAGCAGCAACCATAGCCTGGTTGTCCACAGAAGCTGATCTTTGACTCTGCTAGTTGAAGAATTTTTTCTTTGATTAAAAAAAAGTTATCTTGCTTTCTCTTTCAAAAGAACTCAAAGTGGCTAAGAGAAAAGTTCAATGAATGGTAAATGCTGTGAAGTGAAACAAGCAGAGGAATGACAAACAGTCTGGCAATGGGGCCCTGAACAGGTATCTGCCTGCACAGTGGGTTGGGAAGCAAACATGAGAACATTCAAAGGGTGACACCTGCAAGCACCAAAGGAGGAATGAGGAAGCTTTGGCTGAACCTTGATGGCGACTCACTCTCACTTCCTTAAGGGGCCTGACTTTCTGGGTTCGTTCCCAGCTTCCGCCCCCCCCAAGTCGCCCTGGGAGCCCTCCAGCACCCCCAGTCCAGTTCAGTGAGCTCCTCTGCTTCTCGGTCTCCACTACTGCTCTCTACCTATCCCGGTAATGACAAAAGTGGCACACCCGGTGCCTGAAGGTGGCAGCGGCACAGCTGAACTTACAGGACCGAGGACAGAACCGTTTTGTAACCCGCCTGTCCTGTCTGGGTGGCAGGAAAGAGGAGGACATTTATTCTATGCTAGGATGGTTTTTGCAGCCGAGTCCCTCTTTGGGCGGTTTGCTCCATTCAGCACCCACCCAAGGGGTACTAGGAGGTATTTTTGCCGGCTTTTGCCAGTATCTTTAGCTCGGCTTTGAGGTTAGAAAGAAGTGTTCACAGAAAATGGGTGGTTATTAGCAGCCCGCAAGAGTGCTGATCTCCGAAACCGTTTTCACTTCCATTCATAATGGAATTAAAATAGCAGAACTAAGAAGAAAGAAAACTTCAGAATGCCCATGCAAGGGAGGGCACCAGGATGCAGGTCTCTTGCTGTCTTGTGTGCTCCCTGGGGCATTTGGTGGGCCGCTGTGAGATACAGGAAGCTGGACTAGATGGGCCTATGGCCTGATCCAGCAGGGCTGTTCTTATGTTGTTTTGCCAGCATCTTATAAGCCACACGCTTTACATATAATCATGGGGGAAATGACAGGAAATGGACCCATTTGTGTTGCAGCATCCCTGTCATGTTCCACGCTATTTCATTTCATGGCCCATTTGGGGATGAGCAATTTCTCTCCAGGCAAAAGATAAATTGGCAGCTTGCATGCACAGTGGCACAAAAGCAGTGCAAAGAAACAGCCCCCCCCCCATTTCACTTCTTTCCCCTTCTCTTCATGTTGCTCAATTAAAATGACAGGCAATGGCAATCTGTATGATTACAACTCTGACTCCTCCTGCTCTCCACTCCCAAGGAGCAGCCCCTGTCTGCAGGCAGAAGATCCCTGGTTCCATTCCTGGCAGAATCTCTGGAAAGGCTGGTAAAGACCCTGCACCTGAGACTTTGCAGAGCTGCTGTCAGTCTATGTAGACAGTGCGGAACTAGATGGACCTGAGAAGACTCAGCAGCCGCAAGCATTTGTGGGGACACAAAATATCCTATAAAGGCTAGTGGTTCCCAAACGTTTTCAACAGTGGCTACCTTGACCTCCTGGGTATTGGCCATGGTTTCACATTAGGGCTACAATTATATACACTGTATAGGACAGCAGGTTTTTTGTGAAGATTCCATGGCTCCTCTGGCTGATTTCCCCAGGGAACCTTGGCTCACAGTTTGGGAACCACTGCTGTAGGCAAAAATTAAAGACTGGCTCCCACCAGGGCCCATGAACAAGCCTACACATGATGCCAGTTTGTGCAATGCGGCCAAAGCCCCACCCACCCTGCGATGAGCAGCATAAACGTGCATATCCTGTCCCCCTCCCAGAGCACCATGCCATTTTGCAGAGCTGTGGCATAATACTGCATTTAATTAATGTGAGAGGGTTCATGACGTGGCAGTGGGAAAGCACATCAGATGGAGGAGGAAGACTTGAATGCGCCCGTGATATATCATGGGAACTGGGCCTTGGTCATAAGCTTCCAGAAATACAAGTGATAGTAGCAGTCACTGGTGTTGACGGGTGCCATTCCTGCCACCTCCAGCCCTCTGCACTCCAGCAGCAGCCATGAGCAGAGACTCAAGACTATTTCCTTCTCTGCTTGTGTGATATTTGTTAGAATTCACAACCACAGTGCAGGAAGGGCAGTTTGGCTTGAAACCCCCTCCCAAAAGGCCAACTGAAGGGGGGGGGGAGCTAAGCAGCCCTCCAAGTGTATATAAGGGCCAGATCCTAGCCATCCTTTGTGGGGAGTCGGAGCTGTGACGCGGAGCTAAAACCACTGAGCTGCATCACTGCTGTCTTGCAGCACTGAACTACTTGAGGGAGAAACTACTGGTGAAGATGCCTTTCTCCAGAAGCCTGGCTTCATTTCAGGAGCTGTGTCTTCTCCTCTTCACATCTGCCCAATCTCCTGGTGGGGCACCAGCTCATTGGAATGGAGTGTCCACAAGCCATAATTCCATCAGAAGCACAAGTTCTTCCTTTCTCAAAGCAGCACAGAGGGACGAGGAAGCCATGGCCATTCCCTTTCTACTGCACCCCCTCGGCTCACTAGGGTCAAGCTGTTCTGTCGCCAAAATGAGAAAACGGTGCTCATTTCAATGCAGACATCCTGACATCCATCCCCTAATGATAATGCAAACATTTGCTGCACCCTTCCTAAAATCCGCAATGTGTTCATTGACTGCGCCGTGCAGGTTAACCACAAGAGTTTCACTGGGATCTGTCCCTGGTGGTGGAGGCTCTTCTTCCGAACTCTGTTTCCTGGAGGTGGCTTTCAGCACCCATGCCCCATTCACTGGAAAAGTAGCAGCACCAGAGGCCATTCAGGCAACACACATGTTCTCCATCAGGGCTTCACTCGGTGGGTGTGTGTGTGTGTGTGGGGGGGGGCTACTTCCCACCTCTGAATTTTTGCATCTCTGAATGTCAGAGAACAGCAGAGGGCCTTCTTCGCCTGGAAAAGCAACAGTTCTCCTCTCTCACAATGGCAGCCAGATTAATGAAGCTCGTTAAAAGATCATAAAAAACCGTGGAGGTGGAAGCACACACAGACTACGTGTGGCTCTTTTATTATTATTAGCTGGGCAATAAAATTGTCAGTTGGGGGTTATAAATTACAATGGTTGAAGCAGTAGCTGCTGTTCACATGAAGGAAGATCTCTCATTGTGGAGCTTCAGCAGAGGTCCTGCAGATCTTCAGCTTTTACTTACAGTCAACAGAATCAGCTGGTGAAGTTCTTCCTGGACTGTGCTGCACTGGGCTGCAGACTGAGAGCCTTGAAAGTCTCCATCAGAAAAGCCCCTCGCTACATGACAAGGCGACATCAAGCCTTTTCCTCCAGTGTACTTGTTTTTATGTGAAGGTTCTGCTCCCCAGAGGTGTCACTAGGGTTTGTGACACCTGGTCCAAGATCTCATTGAGTCACCCCCGTGATGGACCCTCTCCCAGATCAGATCAGGAATAAATCACATAGTACGTACAACCTAAATAAAGTGGCATCACCCCCTCCCCCATTCACTCTATTTTAATCTATGCAGCAAATCAAAACCAACTAAAAGAACAGTGGCCAACTCAATGACAGACACACACCTGAGAGTTCTAGTATGAGCTCTGATACATGGACATGAGAACTGACTCATACTCACATTTTATTGGTTCCCTGCTGCGTCATAATAACACCTCATCAGCTCTCAGAACAATCAATCTCATTGCTCAGTTATGAGTTATGAAAAACTACTTATTGTTACATAAGGCTGTTGTGTTTTCCTGTATTCGGTTATAAAATTTGATAGAATACAGATATTTTTGGTGCAGTTTGTTTCACTGCATTCAGAATTAAATTACCCATTGAATGACATCTAACACGATGGTATTATTCAAAAATAGCAAGGTTTTCACAATTTTGGCCACTAGTGTTGTCATCCTCCCCCAAGGGTGTCACCCAGTGTGGTCCATGCCCCTTGCACTTTGCTTGTGATGCCACTGCTGCTTCCTGGTTGCTGCCCAACATGCCAGAGCTTAAACAAGAGCTGAGCGCCAGATTCTGTTCATACTATAGCTGGCTCTTGTACCAAAAGCCAATTCACACAACCAAGGCAGGAAGTCCTGTCCACTGCCCCCACCGCCTGGCTGCAACGGACCTCCAAGTATTCACGGTGATGTCTACACAGGCACTTATGCTTCAGCCTTTGTAAACTCTGGGTCGACAACTCATCTTCTTGGGAGAACATGGATCATGTGTTCAGAGCCTACATGGAGCATGTATTTCTGACCTGCCTCAGCGACAGGGCCTCCAAAGTGCAATGGTTGAGCAAAGTGCAGTGGCAGGGCCAGGGCACAGGATTGTGACCTAGACGCATAGCTGGGGCCAAGCGGAGTTGCTTCCTCCCAAGTCGGACCATTGCTCATGGAATTCAGCATTGTCTGCACTGCCTGGGAGCTGCTCTTCCAGGTTCCCAGGCGTCTTTCTCAGCTCGACCTGAGGATGCTGCCAGGAGTCATTCTGAAAATGGCTGGAGGTGGAACGACTTCTCTTCAACCCAGGTGATCAAATAAGCCAATAAGGACTAAACTGGCAATGCAAAACAACTGAGCACTTCATTTGACCTGGCTAGCAAAGCAGTCTTGTCCTGCCTTGTCTTGCCTCCACTCTATCTTCATCAAAGCCTTTTGCCTCTGGTCTTGTGATTCTTATCTTCTTAACCCAGGCCCTGACCTCCAGCCCACACCTGACTACATCCTCCACCTCTGCTCCCAAAATCCTGGCTTGCCTGGACTGAGATCAGACCCCAGCCTGTCCTCACAATCTCATTAAGCAAGAATTTAAAAATTAAAGGGACTACAAATAAAGAATGCTTTAACAAGCAAACATGTACTGTATATTAGGGCGCAATCCAGAGGTGCCCTTGTGCCATAAAGCACGTTTGCGCCTCCTCAGGAATCGGCAAGGCCATCACGCAGAGGTGCGCTGCCCTGTGGAGGTTGACACAAGCCTCTGTGCCGATGGAAGCACTGAGCCTTGTGTCAGCCCAGCTGGGCCAAGGTAAGGCTCTGCAGTGGGTGGGGAGGAGGCAGGATGGAGGCGTTCTGGGGTGGGAGGAGGGCAGGAGGTGGGTGGCCCCAGGGATGGGTGGGTGCGGAATGGGAGACGGGGCTGGGACCAGACAGTTATACCAGATCCCAACTCCCATTCCTGGGGAGTTCAGAGCCGCTTCAAGCCACTCTGCTCTCCTCAGACTTCGGCCACCTCAGGAGGTGGCGCAAGTCCAAGGAGACCCATAGGAGCCAGGTTGCCTTACCTGGAGGTAAGGGGAAAAGTTTCCCTTAGCTCTGGTTGAGCCACTTTGGGCCCCTATCCCACGCTGGATACAGTGCAAGCCTCTTGGCTTGCCTGTTCCAGCACAGGATAGGATTGCGCTCTTTAAAGGATGAACATACAGCATGCAGTGATAAGGCAGAAAGGGAACTCCCTGACACTGATTTCAACTGCTGTTCCTCCACTAAAACTACCAGCCTTGGGCCCAATCCTGAGCTTCCCGGCATGCGGGGCTGCTGTGGCATCCTAAGCACAACCAGGCAGCTGCGGATGGCTCCTTGTCCCCTTCTCCTGAGTAAGAGAAGCAGCCCTACAATGGGGCTACTCGACTCTGCAGCGGCTCTTTAGACAGCACAGAATCAAGAAGGCTCATGACTTGGGGCTCTGGATCCGGTGGAGCTGGGCTCCACTGGTCCCACCCCCTCCCGCCCTGCTCCCTTCCCCTGCTACACCTTCCCCCTGCCTGCCACACCCTGACTTTCCTCTCTGCTGCTAGACACTTTGCACTGAGTGCCTGGTGGCGGATTGCCAGCCTCCAACCAGTGCTGTCTCAGCATGGGCTCGCGCTGGACCAACTCCGGCACCCGTGCGTGCCGGCGGTGAGCTGGGTGCACTGGATAGGTTTGGGTCCTTGGAGGCTTCTTTTGGTTGCACAAAGAAAATGCGGGAGAAAAGATATACCCCATTGTGTGTAATGTGTAGTTTTCTCTTACTGGGATTGTGGTGAGACTCAAATGAGATAAGATGATTGGAACCATCATCATCTGGTGGGCCACTGTGAGACACAGGAAGCTGGACTAGATGGGCCTATGGCCTGATCCAGCGGGGCTGTTCTTATGTTCTTATGAACCCAGCCTCTGCGTGACCTGGGTTATTGGAACCCAAGGATAAGGTGAGAACAACATCGACAATCTCACAGCCTGGAAGAAATTAAGTATATAAATCCTTCCCTCCCAGCCCCCAGCTGGCCATCTATTTGGAGGTAGGTGTGGAAGAGGACTAGCAGGAGCTCTGTACTCATGGGGACAACAGCAGGATACAGACAATTATAAAGCATTATGAAGAAAGACAGCATAATGAGCTCCTCTGGGGCTTCGGAATTTACCCAAGAAAACAGAGCACTTACTCCTGGGTTGCCATGCACCGTGAATTATTTAATAATTGTTCCTTAGCGGGAGGAATATGTTTATCTGCCCTGTTGGAGAAAGCACACTTTGCAATCTGTTTACTCCAATTTTGAAAATATGATTATTAAGAAAAAAGGGGGAAAAACCAGAACAGAAAGGGAGGAAGCCAACCAGCGAGGGTGCAGAATTACGCACGGCCTCCGAGGGGGAGAAAATACCCTATTGCAGCTTTCCTGCCTTCCTGATTGGTTCTGGAAATTCAAGCTCAGATTAATTGGTGTGCTTGCTTAGCCCTTGTTCCTTGATTATCTTCTGCTTTAAAATGTGAGAATTACGGAGCCATTCATACAACTGAAAATGACTTTCTTCAAAGAGCACCATCTCAGAGGGCTGTACTATGACTTCTGTTTTCATTCACTGTATCATGATGGAAGCGTTTGCCGTGTTAGGACTCGTCAACCATGATCTTGAATCATGGATGGGGAAGCACCTGGGGAGTAATTTTGCTTGGAAGGGTTAAACACTCCCTCCCCCACACTGCTCCAATAAAATCTGCATCTCCTCTTGTCTGTACTTCAGCTTGAAAAAAATGGGTGAAGAGATTGTTTTCCCATCTCCTGTATACTGCCTACTTTTAACCCTCTGGATCCTACAGGTGAATGCAAGCCTTAATTTGGGGCAGGTCTCAACTTCACGGGCCCTGGTGCATTACTATATCGGGAACAAGCACAATGAATTTTCATTTATTTGTAAAAATCTAGGCATTTGCTGAACGCAACGGAAGACAGACCCTGCCAAACGAGGTTTACAATTTCATGTAAACAACAAAGTATGAAATAATTAAAAATGTACAGCAAGGCGAGTGAAACTCCAGATGAGCAGAACGCCCTTGGCGAACATAATGTACAGTGCTGAAGCAAGGAGTAAATGAGTAGCGTAAAATGCTTTTGTGTTACCATAATTTAACATATCATTAGCAGCCGCAGGGTAGGATTTTCATTCCTGCAGGGAGCCTATTCCTCCTCGTACCACCTCCATTGCTGAGATTAGCAGCAGGCTCATCTTGCAAAAAGGGCACTCCAAAAGAACACACGGTCCCCCAGTCGGTCCCCCTCTCCCCTCCCTCCTTTCAGGGAAGGATGAGAAACGAAATGTGTCAGGACATTTTATGTGGAGTTATGCAGCAATCTATTTTGGGAGACAGCATGCTTTAAACACATCTACATAATGGATAGAAAAAGTGTTTAAACAACAATAAAAAGTAAGATTTACTGGGATTGATAAAGGTATCTCTTAAAGCCGCGTGTCACCATTAAAATAATTAACAGGGCATAAAGACTGTATGGTTGGAATGAGAAGAGCGCTTTGGGTTTATGGTTTCCTGAAGGTTTCGCATGACCCCGGGATGGGCCAAAACACATCACTTGCCAAAATCTCCTCACAGAGGAAGATGGAAAAGGCAGTCTATAAAAGAGGGATTTAAAATTTTAAGTGATACAGTGCAGATCTGAACGCAAAGGTTAAGAGAATATTACAAGGACCATAATTCCATCTGATTAAACTTTTATCTGGAGCGGCTGTAAATGCTCAGAATGAATTAAGGGCTTTTATTAACAGATGTAAAGGCTCCATAAAAGATTTTTTGAAATGTGAGTGGCAGAGAAAAAAGATCTGAACATCTTTTTAGAAGACAGAGTTAATAGCACCATAAAGTTATCATCTGATTGCCAGTATGGGGGGGGGGGGAGAGAGAGAGAGAGAGAGAGAGAGAGAGAGAGAGACAGACAGAGAGAGAGAGAAATACAGGGATTCTGCAAATCAAGATATTTTTAAAGTAGAGCAAAAGGATTCCTGCAATCTGTCATAGGACACAGCATTCCTAATCGTTGTCTGAATCCATATCTCCATTCAATGTTCAATATAGTTAGCAACCTTTATCACTTATGTTTTCATCCCATTCCCCAAAAACTCAATGAGATTAAAAATGAATGAAATATAGACAAGCAATGACAAGGAAAAGTAAAACACACTTTTTCGGAAGTGTCTGCAAACACAAGTTGCCAAACTGGACTTTAAGTGAGAAATATTCAAACTGTGTCCAAAAATTTACACAAAAAAACCCCCAAAAACAAAACAAAAAAAGCTTGGTGAGTAGCTGGGGGGAGGCTACATGTGCGAGTGGAAGAGCAGTGCAGGGAAGACAGCCTGTCATCGGGGCCCAGCCCTGATGGCCAGGAGTTAACCCCTGCTAACTGGTGAAGAGGCACTTTTTCAAGTGGGTGCTCCTCTTTTATTTAGCAGGGGGAGAGTAACTGGCCCACCTCACCACAGCAGTGTCTTTTCTAGTGGCTTTCTGCTGGTGTTGCATCTTTTTAGATTGTGAGCCCTTTTGGGACAGGGAGCCATTAGATATTTGATTTTCTCTGTAAACCGCTTTGTGAACTTTTTGTTGAAAAGCGTTATATAAATACTGTTGTTGTTGTTGTTGTTGTTGAGTTCCTCAGGAGCAGAGGTCTCCTCAGGCATAGGGGCCTCCTCAGGGGTAAGGCCTGCGTACTGCCAGGACTGGGGTCCCAACTGGGAGCAACAAGCAGCCACGTGGCCAGAAGGGGTGGAGCTGGCCAAATCCAAGGCTGGCTTCATAAGGAGTCTGGGAAGCCTAGAGAGAGGTCGCCAGAGGGAAGGCCAAAGGGGATAGCCACCCTGGCCTAACTGGGAAAGGCCAGACCCCCAAAAGAGTTGTGCTATCTGCAGCCCTGGAAAGAAAGGGCCGGGAGGGAGATCTCCCAGACCCAGGACCCACCCGGGCCCTGGGGGTGACTCCAGGAGAGCCGGGGTTACAGAGACAAGGACTTGCAGCCAACTATACCAGAGGGTGGCCTGCTGATGGAAGGGCAAGCACAGAGGTACCTGGGGTCCTCCTAAGGTCAGCTTGTCTGACCCCAAACACCAGTGCGGCAGCTGTCGAGAACCCCTACCCCTGGCCAAGAGACACCAGTTGGAGAGCTCTGCCTGGAACTGCGAGGGAGTGGGAAGGGTCGGGGAAAGAGTCCATCAGACGACGACGGCACGAGTCTGTGTGAGGTACGGTGGCCTGTGACGCAACAGGCCCCATGAATGTAAAATGGCTGACGCAGGTAAACCATCTGTGTAGACCAGCTGTATCCGCCTCTCGTCCTTTTTCTGCTGCTGACCAACCCTCATCAACAGGGTAAGCCCCCCACGCTCAGTAATGCACCCAGGGGCGGGGCCTCCTCCCGCCATGGACATTACACAGCCCTACCCTTTTCCATCCTGCAGTTTGTCTCACTCCAAAACTCTCTCTAGCTGATTTCCCATCCATAGACTAAAAGGCGAGAGTGGAGTTCTGGGATGTTTTTCCCTGCATGAAGAAAAGCAGGTGTGGATGACAATAAAAAAAAAAATTAAAATGTATAGTACATTTTGTTTTCCTATATAGGCACAGAAGACTATTTTAAGTGGACAAGCAGTGGGAGCGGCAAGAGTGAAATAGTGCCTACCCCGGCTGTGCCTCTGCTCAAACAAGTGGCTTTTCAGCGAGAAAGAAAAAGTCAATGGGGGGCTGCAAGCAGGTGTGAGTGTGTTTGATCCTTCGGGCTTTACAAAAGCAAGGGAGGGGGAACTGCTTGGTTAAGCTTCATCAAGTCTGCACAGTTCAAAGTGTGGACTGCAGAAACTGAAACCTTCAGAGAGCACAATCCAATCCGACTGTGCACAAAGGGGCCTTTTGGGCCCCTACATCAGGATCTGTGTCACCTGCCTGAGGTCTAAGCATAGCAAGGGGGCAGTGAACACATTGGCATCTTCCAGAGACTTCTGGTTATCTTCAGAACAGGCTGGTAGAACCTTGCCTTGCACTGTCCACTCCTTCAGCATGGCATGTGGGGAGGGGGCTCTGCCCTTTCTTCTCCCCTTTTCTTCATTGCAGGCACCAGACACTCCCTTCCCCCACATGCAACCGAAGCCTGGAGGCACAACAATGGTGCTTCCTCCCTGAAAGACACTTTTGCATACCTGTTCTGTTAGGACTGCAGAATCTGTGTACTTGTGATTGAGCAAGCACAGTTAGGACTCATAAGGAGAGACCTGCTGGATCATGCCATTGGCCCATCTAGTCCAGCTTCCTGTACTTCACAGTGGCCCACCAAATGCTTCAAGGAGCACACAAGACAGCAAGAGACCTGCATCCTGGTGCCCTCCCTTGCATCTTAAATCAGGAGGTTGCACATACACATCATGGCTTGTAACCCATGATGGACTTTTCCTTCAGAAATTTGTCCAGTTCCCTTTTAAAGGTATCAAGGCCAGATGCAGACTCTTTTGCCTTCACATTATTTTCTCTAACAGCAGCATAGCTGTTGCTCTGAATGGGGTTGGACATAAGGTCTAATAAACCAATTTTGTGAACGCAAAGCAACTGGAGCGCTCATGACACAACCCACCAATAATTTCTCAGCAATGAGGAAAAGTGTGGACTTGGGCCTTGATTGTAACCCTGTGCAGCAGTGCGGGCAACTCCTTGTGAACCTGCCCAGGGGCACTTGCTATCCATGGTCCACAGGTATGTCAGCAATGCTTGCTTGTGCATGGGGGCCTTGCTCCACAATCAGGGGACCTGCAAGGAGAAGTGAAGACAGTGGGTACATGGTGGAGATGCATCTGTCTGTGTTCCTCTCTGCTAAAACGCCTGAGGGCCACTACTTTACGTCCCTGGATATTAAGGTGCTCACAGCACCTGGGGAAGGTTTTGCTTGGAATCTGCTTTAGCAGCAGTGCCCGAGAGAGGACCTGGCTTCCCTCCTGCTGCTCCATACTCCTGCTCTTTGTTCCGAATGAAGCCTGTTCTATTTGTCTGATCAACAGCCCATCCATCTGCTGCAGATTTGTGAGTGTGAGGACCACTGAGGGTTGTTCTTTCTTCTCTCACAAAGCAAACAGATGTGTTGCCTGGACACTAAGTGGGCAATTCATGTGCTCCTGGAGGTGCTCTGGAAATTGGGCTCCTCTGGGGCATTTAGGTCTCAGGAATGGAGAGAGATCCATTTGTGCTCTTCAGAAGAAAGGCTCCTGCTTTTCCTTCTCTTTCCAGCAGGCAGATCTGCAAGCAGTGGCTCAAGGAGGCACATCTGTGCTTGGGCTGGAAAACTGCTGAGGAAACACCCAACCTGCTGGTTGCATCTGCACTCTCAGAGGCAGGCTCCATCCCTAAATCTGGCAGCAGAATTCAGGAAAATGAGAAGAAGTTCAGAGGACAAAGGGAAGGACTGCCCTCCACTCCCAGCAGGGTCAAGGGGAAGGCGAACTGTGGTACTTTTCACCAGCAAAGGTCAGATGGTCAATCACTATATCCCGATGTTAGAATTGGTTCAGAAAAAGGGGGCACAGTTTCTGGTCAGGCCCTCCAAACTGCCTGGGCTGGCAGGTGCCTTAAGGAGCCCATCCAAATGCCCATAGTTCCTGTTGGCAAACTGTGCATCTCATTACCCTTCCTCTGTGCCACATGGGGGCAACCATTTTTCTAGCTGCAGAATTCCACAGTCCAGGTGATCCCTCTGCTTTGGTTGGCAAGTTGTTCCTGAGTCCTGTGATGTGGCTCTCCTCTTCACATTCCCCCCTGGAACACACACCTCCTGCCATGCTCCCTTGTGTGCGTGTGTGTGTGTCTTGTCCTCCTCTTCTGGGCTCTCAAGCGCGATTGCTCCCTGCTGTACAAAGAAGGAGCTGCCAGGGTGCTGTTCTTCTTAATGTCAACATCCACACTTGGCAGGGGCAAATCTCTGCTTTCTTTTTAAGGAGGGGAACTAAGAAGAAAAGCCTTTTCCATGTTGCTTGGAGGGCCAAATAGGTTTGGACTTCACTCTCACACAGGTGCCTGCAGGTGTCCTAAATGGAGACTAATGGCATCTCACCTGCCCACCTCCCTGTCTATAGTTTGCAAAGCCTGCTTGCTATTGCACAGCAAGGGGGAGGAAAGGGGGAAGAAGGGAGATCTCTGAGGCAGTTGCTATTGATGGGCAAAAGTTTTTGACTCTCAGTTGATGAACAGCAGCAACAATAACAAAGACTTCCACCACCACCCCAGATTAGGCTGTGGATGCCAGGGAAGTGTGGGTGAAAACACAAGGGGGTGTGTGTGTGTGTGTGAAAAAGACTGTAAGGTCAGTTGTGGTGCTGGAAACAAACACATGGGCTGGGCATTTACTCAGAGGCACCCTCTTCCTGTGTATGTCTCCCCTACTCCCCCCACCCCGGTCTGCACTTGGTTCTGCTTGCTGCACCCCAGGGCTCTAGCAAAAAGCAAAACAGACTTTGCAAGCCTGAAGATGGACAGAGAATAAGTGCAACCCTGCTGCCCACTGGAGAATGTTGGGTGAGGAAGGAAGGGTTAGGCTGAGGACTGGGAAAAGGGGCATCAGAGAACACAAAGAGAGGTGGGACGTTGGATAGGCAGCAATGACAGTCCTTCCCAATGACATGGTTTGTCATTGTGTTTTACTCAAGCCCTGATCTGAATACTTGCCTTACTAAAGATGTACCATGGGCCTCAGTAAACATATCAAAAGCATGTCTGGTCCAGCATCCTACTCCCAATAGCAACCCACTGGATGCTGCAGTGTGTGAAGGGTTTGCCCTAGTCCAGCAACAGGAACTCCAAGGCAAAAAGGTGCTGCCTCTCTGTGCTGGTTAACAGCCACTGATGGACCTCTTGTCTTTTGTGAGCATATCTAACCTCAGGCAGGAATCTCCTCCTTGACTGACTGGCTCATGGACCTCAATGTCCCTGGCACACACAAAGTGTGGCCTGGTTCACCGTCATGAAGCAAGCAGTGTTAGCAATCAGCTAGAGCAGGCCAAATGATTAGCAAAATGTGCTGGGACAGGCTTCCTCTGGGATCAGAAGAGTAAATGGATTTTCCTGCAGGCCACAGATCCACCTTGGTTCACTCTCCTTTGCCTCACTGCAGCCAGCCTTGGTGGGTTGCCAGAACCTCCCCCAATCCCTGTGGCTTGGCAGGAGCCTGGTCTTGACAACATACAAGTAAGAGTAGGCTTGGGCATCCAAGGGGTATGCTGCAGGTGATGGTGGCTCAGCAGAAGATCACTGCAGGAGCTGAGTGTTGGAACAAAGCTGTGCTGATTCCCAAGAGAAGCTGACTTATGACTCATCAGTTAAGCAGCAGGACATTCGGAAGCGAACTGGCAAGGCCCGAGTAAGCACATGTCTCAAAATGGGGTTCCTACCTGCCAGGATTCACTCTGGTGTCTGACCTCTTGCACCCACCAGTGCTGAGTTTCACTGCAAACCTGGCAGACTGAGCATTATGGGTTGAGGGCATCGCCTAGGATGCATATCAGCCTGGCTGAGCATCTGGCCACCTGACACCCAAGGGCTGATCTCAGAGGGCCCATAAAGGTGGAGCGTCAGAACTTGCTCTCCAGTCTAAGCAAGTTCTCTCTGGTGGGAGAATGCTGCCTACTCCCTGTTAGTTATCTTGAGTTTGAAACTCAGAAAATAAGAACAGAGGAATTCCCAGAGAGCAGCAATTTTCTGCTGATGAAAGGTCCACAGGTGTGCCATGGAGTTTGGGGCACAACACTTAAAAATGGATGAAAAACTTTTACGAGTTCCACAGCTCTGTTTTAAGGGCAGCAGTTGGTAGTGATGAATTGTCTGTCCCTATTCCTCCACCAGCTCTGCCCGAAAAACAGAGCCACAGAACCTGGAAGAGTCTCCTGGAAGCCAGAAGCGACATCACAAGAGGCATCTTCTTCCAGCTGCCCTGATCCTCACTTGCTGCTTGGAGCTCCACCTGCTTCTCTGGGACCACCTGTCTGCTTCTAGCCCTCCTGAGCAGATGTTGGCTTCCCTGGTCCCAGTATCTCCCTACCTGAAGCCTGACCCCTGCTCTTTCCTGACATTTGCAAAAAACAACTGACAACTGCGAAACCAAAACCAAAAAAAAGCCCAAGAATTTGATCAGCACCACCATTTTGGTGGAGTTTCTTCTAGAGGACAACACACAGGACCCTGGGCAGAGGGTCCTTCCAGGGAGGGAGCAGCAGTGCCTTGGCTTGGGGAGCGCACTGCCTGTCCATGACTGTCCTATTCCTTGTTTTTTTTCAAAGTAGAATTCTTCAGACCCTTTGAGAAGCAGACATAATAGTCTTAATGATTCCACTGTGCAGTTAAAATTCAAATTGCTGAGCTCTGGGAGACATGTGCTGACAGCCACTTTCTGCAAATTACTCTCCAATTTGGTTCATGATAAAAACAAAAATAAAGGGTTTTTGAAAACTGTATACATTTTCTGAAAAAAGTCTCTAAATATTGTTTGGCGTCTGATTTCCATTCTTTCTTGGTTGCTATTTTTTTCCATAATCTCCTTTCCGGGAAAACAAGCCTCTGAATTCTTTCTCTTTTTCAAAAACAGCCATTGTTTTACAACATACAACAAGCCTCTCATTTTGTTCCCTTAGTTGGGGCACAATCCACCAGGATCCACAATCCAGAACCCCCTGTACAAGCCTCACTGGCAGCAAGAGCAGAACTGGTCCTGAACACTGCAGAGAGCGTGTTTCCATTATTAGAGATGGCACCAAGGCCAGTCTTTCAAATAGGAAGTGAGCACTGTGGTTCCCAAATTCTTTTCTGGCTTAGATTTAAACTGAGCAGGGAAGAATTCCACCCTTTCCTTCCCCTTGATGAACCCCCAAATTTGCCGGTGCCCCAATAACACTCTCCAAAGCAGGACTGCTTTCCTTCCATTCCTCATCTCTTTGCCCCGGGACTTTTCAGGACTTTTTTGCCCTGGGAGCCACCCAGCCACAATCCTCACCCACTTTCCTGGCCAATGCTCTTGACTGGCAAGTGGGAGGGGTAGAATGGGTGTGTCTCTGGGCACACTGTCTTCTTCACTTCCACCTTTCTCCTTCCTGCTGCTTCAGGAGCAACAGCATGCAGAAGGAAGGGGGAGAAGTGTGGGTGGATGGAGGGAAGGGTGAGGCTTTGGGGACCTGGGTGGATGGACGGCAAAATTTGTCAGAATCTACTTGGAAATAAACCAAGTTTGTTCCTGAATGTTGGGGAAAGAGCTCTGTTTATTCTGAACCAACCCAGTTCAAACCTGGGGCAGCCTCCTATCACTAGTTCTGACTTTACCTTAGCCACAAAATAATGGGGTGCTCTGGGCCACAGAGCTGTCTCTCTGCTTCAGCTCTCCACCTGCAAGACAAGCATCTGCTTGGGCAGCGATGGAGAGAGCTGCACCTGCCTGTTGGCCTGCTGTCCAAGTCCCAGTGTCTCTGTCTGGAAGCTGAGAATTACTTAGACCTTCCTCACAGAGGTGCTGTGTAGAGAATGGCTAGAAAGCAGCTGGTCAGTGCAGGAGAGCATCAGAAAGGCTGCTCAGCCTCCAACTCCCAGAAGCACTTGGTTGAACACCCATTAAGATTTCACGAAACAATTCTTCTTGCACAGTCTCCAACACAAAGGAGATCAGGAAGCCAGTTTCTGCTCAGTTTGGCAAGTCAATCTCCCCTCCACTGCAGGCAAGTCAACACTGCTGACTGTTACAGCAGTCTGAGCTCATCTGGGCATCTGACAGCAGCTGAGACCCGAGTCCCCCTGCTTAACCCTGAATTGCCCCAATCCTGAACTCCCAGCGGGTTTGGCAGGGTGGGATTTTTCACAACTCAATCCTGCAAAAACACTGGGTCCAAGCTGATTGGGTCTAGCAAGTGACCGCTTCTGCACTGCCTGTGACATAAGGCAGGACTCAGCTGCTGCTTTATCAGCACACAGCTGGGGCAGGAAAGGTGAAAAGTCCCGGAGCAAGAGATGAGGAACGGAAGGAAAGTGATCCTACTTTGGAGAGTGTTATTGGGACACCGGCAAACACTGCATTTGCCTAGCTGAGCAGCGTCCCCCAGCCAGAGCGATCTGTCCTTGGGCTTCGTCCTTCCGATAATACTGATGTTGGAAAGCCGACAGCTGGCACTGGCCAAGCATCGCACTCGTCAATCTCTCTAATAGCACATGGAAGGAGATTGTGCCTAACCTTTTCCTTCTGTCCCGGACTGATGAACCTTCTCCACCCCACCTTTTCAAATCTTTAGAGAGCAAAGTGGTGGCAGCAGGAGGAACTCCAGCACATGGTGGGGCAGCCAGGAGTGCAAGCAGACCACAAGCCATCCCACCACAGGGACCCAATCTGGGTGCAGGTGATTGACACTGCGAGTCCCATGGGGGTCCCTCATGCTTTTTTTTTTTTTAAGTAGGCTTCTGCACCACATCTGTGCTCACCTTTCCCCATAACGACTGTGAACACAACTCTTTCAGAGAGATCCTGCTCTGGGCTTCTGGCTGGAAGGAGAAGGACTTCCTCAGCTGTGGTGCCTCCTCCTTCAGACATTCCCTCCTAAGGGGATTGCTCTCCCTCAGCCTTCCAGAAGCCATCCAGTATTTTCCTTTGCTAGTAAGCTGACATGACTGGGAGCATTTAGAATGTTTTGCTGTTCTTGTATTACTGCTGCTGTTTTAACACACCAATTTTAGGAACAGTTTCCCCAGACCTCAGGTAGAGGCGGCCTTCCTGGGCCCCGCTCTCCTCACGGAGGACTGGTGATTATTTATGCAGTGCCACCCACATGCAGAGTGTGTTACAAAGAGCTGGGCAGTCAGACAGGCCCCTGTCCTGAGGGGCTCACAATCTAGACACGGACGTAAGGGAGACCACAGAGGAAGAGAAGGGAAATGGAGGCAGGGATGAGTAGGGGGAGCATATGGATGGGAATTTCAGTTATAGGCACTTGAGCTTGGTTACAGTAGGGAAGGAGACGTGATGCCAAAGGACTTCTGAAAAGCTGGGTGACGAGATTGGTGCAACAAACAAAATGAATAACCTCAGCAAAGGCTGAATGATCGTGGAACCATGGAAGATAAACAAAGAGGCAGTTGTAGCAATCTAGGTAGAGATTGATCAGGATGTAAACTAGAGAAGAAGGGAGGGCACCAGGATGCAGGTCTCTTGTTGTCTTGTGTGCTCCCTCAGGCATTTGATGGACCACTGTGAGATACAGGAAGCTGGACTAGATGGGCCTATGGCCTGATCCAGCGGGGCTGTTCTTGTGTCCTTAGAGTTTTTACCGAGGGAGCAGAGAGGGTGGACTCAGGCAATCAACAAAGGCAAAGGAAGAATCAACACAGTTTGGCAACAGACTGAATCCACACAGAGTGGAGTCACAGATAAAAGAGGTGGATGGCACCTACCCTGGACCAGTGAGGGAGGGACAGTGTGTTCAGTGGGTTTTATGTTTTAAAAATTGGTCTTTTATGTTTAATAGGTGGCCCAAGTTAAGGCTGCAGTCTGGTATCTTCACTGGGGGATGCGAGGGTAAATAGAATGCCAGGTGCAGGGGAGTGGCAGCAAGATGCAAGCATCTTGTCATCTGTGTGCTCCCTGAGGCATCTGGTAGGCCACTGTGAGATGCAGGAAGCCGGACTAGATGGGCTCTGGGCCTGACCCAGCAGGGCTCTTCTTATGTAGGTCAAGACTGTTCAGCCCTGTCTTTGGGGCTGGATACCCAGGCCTCAGTCAGAAGTGGGACAGAGAACAGGGTCTCTGATGCTGAATGATGTTAGGGCAGGCCTTAAGGAGCAGCACCTGACTTTACCGTTTGCTTTTGGGCTTCCCAGAGGAAATTGGTGGGCTGCTGTGGGAAACTGAATGCTGGATCTGATGGCTTTTGGCCTGATCCAGCGGGGCTGTTCTTCTGTGTTAATACTCCAAGTCCTGGGCCATTTAGGATGCAAAGTCTAATGCTAGCACTTTGAATTGAGCCCAGGAGGCAACAGTATCCAGTGGAGCTGGCACAGGACAGGCATTCACTTGGTCCCAACCTACAGCTGCATTCCACATCCCTCACCTGTCTGAGTACCTGCAGGAGTCTCCTCCTAGGGGTGTGTGGAGGAAACCCTGGACACACCATGGACCCCACTTCCTGATAGATCCTGCTTTCCCATCACCAGTTTCTGACTGTCAGTCTCCATCTACCCAGAACCTCCCCTGGTTCTCTGCCTGTGCTGAGTGGTCTTCATCATTCCCAGGAAGCAGCCCTGTGCCTACCATGTCTTTGCACAGAAATAAAGCGCCCCTTGCATGTTTTGTCCTGCTTGTTGGCAACCTTTGACCAAGTAGGAGCTTGCTTAGGGGGCAGAGGAGGTGTCTTTCCACTCCAGGCCCCTGGAATGTGAAAGAAAAGCCCCCTCGTCCACCCCACACCAGCAGAAGGTCATGTTAGCCTCTGGAGCACTGACAAAAAAAAGGTGCTAAGCAAATGTCCAATATGGGCATACTGTATTCTCGTCTTTGTGAGAGAGACATTCTGGGATGACTTCCACACTGTTGGGATCGCAATGGAAGGTGTCTGAAGTGACAGCCTGCTTCGGTGGTGACCTACCCCTCATCGCATGCTTAGGGCAAGGCCATTTTTGCATTCTGAGCTGAGGGAAGCTGGGAAATGAATGATGAGAAATGAAGACAGATGCCCAGTGAATGTGCAGGCAGTTAATTGGAATCGCACTTGGACATGTTGCATTTGCAATGCAAACCACACAGGGCTGACCCACCACTTGCTGCTCTCCTGCTTCTTATCCTAAGTGACTAATTCTGTGTTCAGCCAAAGGCAAGGTTTGTGTCTGGGAGCAGACAGCAGGATTTGATTTATGCTGACTCTTTTTCCTGCTGTGCCCAGAGGTCAAAAGGCAAATGGAAGTGGGGGGTTTCTCTCTCTCTCTCTCTCTCTCAGCATACCAAAGGGGAACTGAAATGGGAGTCACAGGAGAGACTAGACCAAGGGCTGGAGGGATTCCTGGGGCAGATCCACAAGACCCACATACTGAAGATGTCTTGCCTGTGAGCAGTGGCAAACCACAGGCTTGCCATTAAAAGTGCATGGAACCACTGTTGATTCTGGCTGCCTAATGAGAATTAGGGCTGGGACAACATGGGGGTATGGGGTGTGAGTTTTAAAAATATTTTCACCCCCTGAGAAATGTGCCAAGCCTTTGCCTCTCATTGGCAGTGAGCAGGTGTAGGAGCAGGTGCGTCTCCACAACTGTGCACCATCATTTTTTGACTGCCCACAAGAACATCATCTCCTGGTCAAATATGATGAGCTGCATGATGACCCCACTGTTCCGATGGCACAGAGTTGTTTTTTTAAGTGTCCAGAAGAAGCAGTCAATGGGGACTGCAGAGAGCAGGGCATCCCTGTGAAAAAGGCAAGATTTGCTGATGCTGTCAAGGAAATTCTTGCCTCCCAATCCCTTTCCCACCAAAATGTAAAGTCCAGGCAAATTTCGGGCAAGAGTAAGTACTACAGCCTTGTTGTCACAACATATCCAAGCTAAGTTAGTGCACAAAAGGGGAGTTTTTGTGTATTCAGTTAAATGTCTATTTTACATGGGCATGTACACAACTGTCCAGATGTAGGGCTCTCTCCCTGCAATTAGGAGTCCTGTTTTTCAAGGTTCTAGACCAGCAATTTTCAATCATTGTATGCTATGAATGGTCCACAAGTGTGCTGCGGGCCTTTGGGCCAGTGTCATTTATTAATAGGGCCATTGGGGGATGTGGGCCTCTCGCCAGCAGAATGGTGTGCCTTGACAATTGTCAAAAAACTGATGGTGTGCCTTGATAATTTTAGCACCTTGTCAGGATGCTGTGAGATGAAAAAGGCTGAAAATCGCTATTCTAGATTATGTGGAAAAACCCTATACTGTGGATATGTTTAGAGAACAGGGTTTCTCATGCACGTGGCTATAAAAACATGTTTCTGCACACTTCACATTTTTAAGAGCACACTTAAAAGTCTTAGGCATGCACTTAAGAGAGCGGGCCTGAGTATTCAGTGAGAGAAGTGAGCAAGGATTCTTTGAACAGGATTTTTTTAACGTTATAGTTTGCCTGTAAATACTCATTTGAATTATTACTTGAGGTTACATCCCATCACCATTTCAGAGCCTCTGGGGTCTGGAGTGGTCATGAGTCCTGGGTGGGTGCCTTGCAGTGCCCCTTGGCTGCTCTTTGTCAATGTTTTGGACAAGACGGAAGGGAAGGGGCAACCGGCACCTGCAGCTCCCTCTCAGCTCTCAGTGGAACTAGTGAGTGTCACGCTCTCTGAGCCAGCCAACTGCCATTCTTTTATGCTTTAACAAAGATGAGATGATAAATTTGAAAGAGGATGAGAGGACAAGAATCCTTCTGCTGTTTCTTGCTCATCCTTTTATCTCCTAACAGAGGAAGTTTACTGAACCTTTGCCAACAATTCACTCAGGCTAATGAAGTGCCTAAGTAATGAGATTAAATAATCTCAAACAATTATTACATTGCCTAATGCAGATGTGCCTACAAACTGCAGCAGAGTCCCAGGAGGAGGGAGGGCAGATCAAACTCTCTTTTGGAAGAAGCAAAGTCCCAACAAGGTTCTTCATTTCTCATTTTCTAAAACTGGTGTGGGTGTGTGTGTGTGTGTGTGTGTGTTGCGGCTAATTGTCACTATGGCTACATTTTACCCTAGGTGTGCAGGGTGAACAATGCTTAGTAAAAAGAAAAGAGGTGTTCTGCATGTGCTCTATAATTTATTTACATTTTTCTGGGCTGAAATGTGGCACTGACAAACACTTTTCAAGGAGATCTTCTGCAGCCAGAAGGCTTGTGAACAACAGAAGTTGCCTATAATCAGGGCAGAGCTTTGGTCCAGGAAGCCTCTTTGGATGAGTGGCAGCCTTCCAGATGCACAAGCAGATAAGACTTTCTCAGCCCTGAAAAGCCCAAATTCTTGTCCTGGAATTGAACCTGGGACCTTCGGTATGCAAAGCTTCAGCCTCACCACTGAGCTGCAGGCACTCCCCAGGCACAGAGCTCTGCTGGGATCATTGCCAAGATGAAATCATGACATCTTTGACAGTGGCATTCCTTCCAAAGACATCTTTCTTTCCAAGGCTGGCGCAAGACCTCCTAATGCCTGAGACGGCATGCCAAGTACTGCCACCCTTAACCAGTGATACACCAGGCTCTGATCCTCTCACCCTCCAATCCTCTAGCTAGGCACTCTCCTCCCCTCCTCATTTCCTCTTCCTCTTTGTCCTCTTCTTCATTTTCCAATCCAGGGAGTGGAAAGAAAAGAGGGGAACTGGAGGCAAGAGGGAGAGATGAGTGTCTCCCACCGATCTGCTGTCCGAGGCAACTGTTTCAGTGGGCCTCTTGGATGGGCTGGCCCTGACTTTTCCTTTTCCACAAGCACCATGAATGCAGCAAAGCCGGCCTTAAACTTTGTTTCATGCTGCCAGAAATGTTTTAACACTGGAGGTAAATGAAGCAGGGACTGTGAAGGTTCATGTCCAAACTGCAGGCTTCCAAACCTGCTAGAAGGTTTTCCTGTTGCCACTCCCCTGCATCTGGCTTCCTGAAACAAAGACACCTCACAAAGAGAGGACAGGGTTTCTGTAATGCTCAGCTGTATGAAGAATGAGGCTGGCTTGTGAGTGCAGAAAGGAAATCCAAGTTACAGAGGAACCTACTGCATGCTCCCTTTCACTTCAGGAGGGCTTCAGTTTAAGAGATGTTCTCCACCAGGCCCAGTCAGCTGTTTCGGTCTCTGGCTTGGAATTCAGCCTCACCGTAAATGCCTTTGTTTCAAAATAGCTTATAAAATCCAGCTCCCACACTGGAAAATTTCCCAAAAGGAGGAAAAGCTGGGCAAGTTGATGGGACAGTGATTAAAATCACTCTCACTCTCTTTCATTTTCTGCAACATTTTTTTCAATTTGATGACAAGAATGTTACCCCATCTCTCCCCTGCAGAATATGTATTCACCAAAGAATGCTCTAGGTGGTGGGGAGCAAGAAAAGAAAACATCCCAGTCCAGTGCAAGAAGCTTCTCATGGAAGGTCTCCTATGCTTGGGTGAAAATAACATTGCCCTTGGAAAGCAAAGCACCTCGCCCTGCAACTCAGGCAAGGGATCCTCATCCCAGCAAACTCTGGGCCTCCACGCATGCTTCAAAACAAAAAGACGCAAAGGGGAAACAAATACACCCAGCACAGCAACCCTAGACACGAAATGGGTATCCGCTTCTCAGGATATGGGTCCCGCTGGATCCAGAGAAGTCTGGCATCTTGTTTCCAACAGTGAGCAGCCAGGGGCCTCAGGGACACCCAGCAGCAGGGCCTGGAGGCAGAGCCCACTCCCCAGCAACCGGCACACAGAGGTCACTGGCTCTGAACACGAAGCTTCCACACAGCCAGGATGCAACCCAACCAGCAGACCCACTGGCAGGCTCCCTGCCCCTCCTCCTCTAGTAGGTTGCTTCATCCCCTCAGACAGCCACCTAAATGAACAGCTGTCACTGCCACATCCAGTGAATCGGGTCCTGTGAGAAAAAGCACTTCCTTCTGTTCAGCCCAAATTCACTCTCTCGTTTCACTGGACTGCCCCGTTCCAGTGTTCTGAGCTGGGTTACATCAACTTTTAAAGCAATTTCTCACAGACTGGAGCCTGAGATGCGAACAAGCAAATGCTGCACTCTAGAGCCAGAGCTGCGGGCCAAATGAACAGGTGGACCCTACTTACAATGTAGCAGGGCTCGCAGTAGGCTTTCTTCTCCACAGCATAGAAGGGCTGGCCACGGAGCTTGCTGCTGCAGGTCATGCAGGTGAAACACTCCACGTGGAAAACCTGGTCCATGGCTGTGCACCCAGTGCCTTCCCCAACAACGTTCTCCCCACATCGGGAACAGCGGCCTGGAGGTTCCAAAGAGACATAAGGAGTAAGGAGCCGTTTGTACTCTGGGTCTCAGAAGATTTTAGTAGTCACTCATCTTCTATATTCATGTCCTACTTTTAAATAGTCAGTTTCCAAATTGGCTCGCAATTCAAAGCTATATAATACTGAACTGCAATAAAAACCCTGTAAAACAAGTGAAGGGCAACTATCTAGAACAGTGGTACCCAAACTTTTTAGCTTCGTGACTCGCTTTTTAAAATGACACTCTGTCGGGACCCACCTAGCATTACAAGCATAAAAAAAGTGTTTCACTTTACCAACAGCTCAATCCTTTGTTTTTATCCTTTTTATTATGGGAATGATGACAACTGTTTATTGAATTCCATGTTCATAGGAATGGGATCATTCTGGTGGCCTTGAGTTCCCCCTTACCTGGCCTTTGATAAGAGCTAAGGCCCATTCACCTGCTCACAAGCAGCCTTAAAGGCAACTGCTGCCCGATTTGCCAAGGGGTGTGGCTGTATCTCTGATTAACCAGCAGTGCGCCCTCTCCAAGTAGCAGCTGTTACCCTTGATGCACATATCCAAATTTGACTTGTTTTGTGACCTACCAAAGACTGGGTCATGGCCCTCTGGTGTGTCCTGACCCACAGTTTGGGAACCACTGATCTAGAACAATACAGTTCAGCAGACAAAAAGGAATGTAGAAGGGGAAGCTTCAAAAAACAGACTAAGAGGGATCCAGTCTGACCACCCGGGGGGGGGGAATTCCACAGCTATGCTTCTATACCCTTGCAAAGGCCCTGCTAATCTAAGACCAGCTAAGGGCAGATCACAGAACATCATGTAAGATCAGAAGTTACGGTGAGCCAGACCCAGGTACCGTCTGCTTCAGAATCCTGTTTAAACAACCAGGTGCTTACAGGGAGTCCAAAAGAGACCAAGAGTGAGGTGAGAAAAGAGCCCTGAGAAGGGCTGTGGAGGGTCAAGCCTATACTTCCCCCAGGGCCATACTGCATGCTTTGTCTGCCAGGCCTAAGGGCTGAACCAGATAGTCACTGGAAGACCCTGATCTGGGAATGTGAACCTCTAAAGAGCGGCGCACAGAGGATGCAATCTGGAATGAAGGAGCAACGGATCAGAGAGAGCTCCAGCCTTTCCTTGCCTGATGCTGATACCCTGCACTCTCCTCTCCCAGGTGCTTTTTCCCAACTGGGTATCCCAGATACCTTTGCCATGGCTAAGAGGGAAACAGCGAGTCCTGGAATGCAAGGGAGACAGGCACAGCAGGATGGCAGCCTTCAGCAAGCGCAGCCTGGCCCAGAGTGTCTCTCTCCCAAACTGTGCCCTCTTCCTGCCTCTTTCTAGAGATCTGGTGGAGACCTGGGTTCTGTGCTGAACACGGTTTGATCTGAAATGCGTGTGCCGCACCTGCTTATAGCACTATCCTGAATGCTGTGATGGGGAGGGTCCTGTCTGCATGCTGTCTCCTGCATACACAGAGCCTTGGAGACCTGAAGGGGAAGCCACAGTTTATGACCACAACCGTTTTAAACTTGAACATTACTGCCTGAGTTTTGAGAAAAGAATTAAGCTCCTCAAATGGCCCCACAGCATTTCTAGGGGAAGAGTTTGTGCATTCCTGTTGCCTTGGGAACTGGGCAGACAGCCTTTGTTTTGCCACTCTGTGCTGCAGCCATAAAAACCTCCAAAGTGCGTCAAAGGTGGGAGCATCAGTCCACAGGCAAATTTGGATGCCGCTAAGAATGTGCACCTTATAGATATGTGCTTCAGGGCACATTCCTCTGGCCCACATTCCAAACTGGACTGGTGCTTCAGAGTGAGGGCAATGTGACATCAGCAGAGAGCCACATCTGATAGGATCTATGACCTCATTGTGTTCAGGCGATTCCTGATTAGGAAAAAGCATATTGTGAAGATGCCCTTCCAAGTAAAAAGAAAAGGTGCCAGAGCAGCAGCAGCAGGTCTGAAGAATGACCATGAATGTGCCTGAGACTTCTGCAGGAGTGGGGGGGGGGGGTTCACTACCCTTGAAAGCAGGCTTTATTTTTTCCTGGCTATTGTTTGCAGACAAAATGTTGATGCTGTATTATTAGACAACTCTGCTAGAATGTTCACCTTTCAGTCTGGGGTATGCAAAAAAACCTCCCCCCACATGACAATCAGGTGTAAAGTAACAATTCCAACTCGCCTCCCTCAATGGCTGACCAACAAGACTTCAGCCCGCGCACAACAGGTGCGTGGGGTGGGTTTCCAAAACACAGCACAGAATGGCACTTAGGGGCAACGGAGCCTCGCAAGGCTCTCCTCACACCCGCCCTCGCCACCAACTGCTGCTTTTCATTCCACAGCAGTCCACTGCAATTCCTGCTCGGCATTTGTGGGGCTGGAATTGAGCAGCAGAAGCCCCTCCCCACATGCATGGAGGAGGAGCTCCATTCCGGGTTTGATTTTCACTTTCATACTTTATGCTCTAAAGGTATTTTTGTCTTTGCTCAGCCCTGCATGGGGGCTTTTGTAGTTTTCCATTCACACAGGTATACACCCTGAAGCTCCTTTCCTGGTGCATCCTCCAGCTCTGGCACTATGTGAAAAAGGTCAAGCGTCATTCTAGTCAAGGGATGGCCAGCCTGTCAAGCCTGAGAGGAAGATGTGCACGCTTTTACCAACAGTGGGCAATAAAAGAGAAAGCAGACTGGTGGGGGGGGAGGTGGCACTGGCATGCTTCCTTGGGTTCGGGGCAAGGACCACATGGAGGCCCAGGAAATGCACTGCCACTTGACAAGGCTGTTTAACCACATGACAGGTATGAGGGAAGGATAACTTTGTGACTCCCTCCTTCCACACAAAGCACTATCTTGGCAGGAGCACTCCGGCAGTGTTCTTTTAAGAGCCTGTGCCTGGAGAGAATACCTCTCATTGGAACAGATAAAAATGAAACCCACAGGGCACAATCCAGCCCTTCACTTGGGCCAGCGCAAGTCCCTTGCCTCCTCTGGAGGAAGCCAGGCCGGCGCTCAGAGGAGCACTGGCCTATGGAGGCTGACGCAAGCCTCCGCGCCAGCTTCCTCCGCGAGCCTTGCACTGGCACGGCTGGGCTGATGCAAGGCTCTGGGGTGGGCGGGAAGGAGGCTTTCCTGGGTGGGGGGAGGGCGGGCGGGCAGTAGGCGGCCCCAGAGGCGGATGGGTGAGGAGCGGGAGGCAGGGCTGGGATTCGGCAGTTATTCCAGATCCCAACCCTCATTTCCAAGGAGAACGGAGCGGCTTCAAGTCACTCCGCTCTCCTCAGACTTGCACCATCTGAGGAGGTAGTGCAAGTCAGAAGAGACCCATTGGGCCAAAGGCGCCTTATCCGGGGTAAGGGGAAAAGTTTCCCCTTGCCTCTGGCTGAGCCACTTTTGGCCCCTATCCTGCGCTGGATACAGCGCAAGCCTCTTGGCTTGCCTGTTCTAGTGCAGGATAGGATTGCGCCCTTAGTTAATTATCTTACATTAAGCTTTCTCCAGGGTCAGGAGTAGGGGAAGATGTCCTGAAGGAGACTACAGTATTCCAAGCCTGCCATGCTCAGTATCATTTGGTGAAGTGCTAGGATGTCTCTCTGTGATGTGCAGCACACTGAAAGACATCTCAGCCTTCATTTGGTGCAAAACATATGTAGGGACTATCTGTTGCGCATCTGAAAACTGGGCTTTAACATTTATCCAAAGGTGCCTTCTCAGGCCTTCCTACCTCTCCCCCTCCCACCTGCCTCAAAAAGCTGGTGCAACACCTACTGCTCAGGTGACCTAAAAAAACATTGTCCACTTTCCTGGTTTTTCAACAGCTATTAGATAAGATACCTAATTGGAACATCCATATCCAGAGACAGTCTATCTGTGAGTTCCAGGTGTTGAAACTCCTGCTCTGTGCCTTGCTTTTGAGCTGTGCAAAGGAACATGATGGGCTACTGATGGAGAAAGAAGGTTGGGTTACAACCTTGTGATGTGGTAGTAGCACCTATAATATGTGTGCTTGGCGGGAGCCAGCATTCACCAGGGAAAAGATGCTACAGGTCACAAAATGTTGGACGTTTCCAGACCTGGTGGGGGGGGGGGTCACCCCAGAAAGACTGACTTCTGGTTCTGCCCCCAACCTTAGCCTCTTCCTCCAGGTTTTGAGCAGCTTTCCTGGGCTGGCCCTGGGAGGCATCAGTCTCCCTGTACTGTTTCAGGCTCGCCCCCAGCATGATATCTGTCTCCTCCATCATCGCTGCAGCTGGTGTTTAAAGCCCTGGCTGCGTTCTGAGCAGGCTCCTACTCCTATCTCCACCATCCTGCCCACCATACAAGGTATGGCACAACAGGTAGGGCACCATTTTGCATTTTGTGGAGCCACTCCAGAGAACCCAGAGTGGCTCCCTCAGCTTAAGGTGGGCCTGCTGTCACTAGCACTGCAGCTGGGCCAGATAAGTGGGTCTGATGGGGGGGATGACCCCAGGCAGGACCTTTCCCTTGCTTAGAGTCATCAATCTTCGTGTGTGTGTGTGTGTGTGTGTGTGTGTGTGTGTGTGTGTGTGTGTGTGTTTAATGATTTTGCTTGTTTTTATGCAATGCACATTTTGTTATGGAGCTTTGTGAACTGTCTTGGGCATTTGCTTTGGCATGAAAAAGGTGGGATATAATAATAATAATAATAATAATGTTCTTAAATGGCTTTGTTTTTGCTCGATTCATTTGCTGTATGATCTTTCTCAACATATTTGCCCCTCTGGGTCTCAGGGTCTTTTTCTTTTAACTTTATTATGTTTCATATTGAATATTAAGAAGCAGGATGTACCATTTTCAAGATTTAAGTAGCAATCAGCTCTCCCACGGACTGCATCAGCTGTTAAGTCAGAGGTGTCTTCTTGAGAGAACCTCTCTTCAAGGCTTTCCCTTGCTCCTTGCTAAATGTGCCTTTTCTTTTCTCCGTTGAAACCTAGACTGTTTACTCCTCTGTGCAAGGACCTGTCTTCCGACTCGTGCTAATCTGTACAATACCAGGCTCTGATTGTAAATCTGTGGAATGCCAGTTCTTGAAGGTAAAGGAACGACTCCCACTCCCCCAGGTTTCAGTGCCGAAACAGCTATGTCTTTTCTCATTCTTCGGGCAGGTCATCAGCTTGGAATGCACAGCACGGGAGACCAGCGGGACTTCCCATTCACACAAGCACTTTCCTCCACCAGTTTACTCCTGAGAGGACACCAGGGAGTGGAAGAGTGCTGCTGCTGCTGCTGCTGCTGGGAAAGAAGAGAGGAGCCCAAGGCCTCCCAAATTCTCCTCTAATCTGAAGCTGGGGCTGGAGAATGCTCCGTTCACTCCCAAAACTTTCTGCCTCAGAGCACCAAGTCCCCTTCGCTCCCAGCTGCGCTAGCACTGGCAAGGTTTCGGGAGAGAGGATCCCCCTTCCCTTCCCACCTCCGATGCCTGGCACACAGTCTAGCAGCATAACTGCCCAAGCCAAAGGACCCCTGGGAAATGTAGGTTTTCCATGGGCTACTACAACAGTAGTCACCCCTGAGGAAATGACCTTCCTCAAGGCCCCCTTCAGCCTAGCCTGGTATGCTGTGCTGCGATGCAGCCAGAGTCAGCAAAGAGCAACGTGACGCTCTTTGGGAGCAGAACACCTTGTCTTTGCCGCAGTGTCTTCCTGATGCAAATGCATGGAGGAAACATTCAGCTAAGGGCTCCCACAGGTGCCATCGATAACAGCTGTTCCTGCTGCGCCACAGTACACCGCTCCCCCCCACTCCCCACCAGTTGCTATTTTTCTAATTGTCACTGCTTTAGGAGTCCCGCCAATAAGTGCTGCTTCGAGATGCACGATGCATCCGGCTTTTGGAGGGTCTGGGACCACACTGGCAGGGAAAGTGCAAACATCACCAGTCCTAATGAAGAGATATTGACAAGAAACCAGCATTTTGAGGACAGTGTGGAATGTAAATCTATGGCTTGACAAGATTCTCTCTCCACCTTCTTCTCCCCCTTGTTGTCCCACTCCAGGTACCCCCCTCCACATACCTCTCCAGTAATGGATTTCCATTCCAGGAGAAGCCCATTTCGGACAGAACTATAGCAGCCCAATCCTATCCTTGCAATACATCAGCATATCTCCACACATGCCCTGCCGGCACAGAAGTCTGCCTGACAGGCGCACCACAGACTGCCAGTGCGAGGATTAAAAAATGCTGCACCAACGTAGCTTGGTTGTGGCACAGATGTCAGAGGAGAGGCCAAAGCAGGGAAGTGATCAAGGTGGGACATAGACGGGAATGGCTGTGGAAGGGGCATGAGTAGGACAAGGGGGAATCAGTACACTCCCTTTCCCAGCCCTCCTTTGGATGACAGGCACATTTCCAACACTGGAATGCCACACCAGTGAAGACCTGGCATAGGAGGAGTAAGCCCATAGGGAACAATGAGGAAGGGGAAAACACCAGGAAATCTCATCTCCCCCACCACCCACCACTCACTCACTTTCAAAAAGTGGAAGTGGAGCGCGTCTGCTCTGCTTTCACTTTCTGAAGGCTAGGGAGCCCTGCAGAGGGTTGCGCAGGGCTCCCCACATCCCCAGGAGGCTGCAGCAGGGACTGGTAATTGCTTGCCAGTCCCTGCAGCCTCGTTAGCAATTCGATCCTGGGGATCGCATCGCTGCCTCTCCCCTGCCCCCGCCCCTCAAGGAGAAACAGTCCAGGGCCCTCAGACTGGGGCGTTGCAACGCCCTAGCTTGAGAAGCCCTGCCTTACAGTACCAGGGGCACGCTTTCTCCAGCTGATGGGTCATGTGATGATCTATCTGGACACCTGCATGTCTGTAAGTGTGTGAGCAGACGGCACAGTCAGCACTCTGCTCTTCCTCCAGCCAGTGGCAGACTAAGCGGGTGGCTGAGGAAGTGGGTGGTGGGTGGCTGCAGGGGGGTGTTTGGGAGGAAGGAGCAGACAGGAGCAGCTGGGGCAATGTGCTCACCTTTGCAGTGCTCCAGGTGTTTCCTGGGCTCTCTGCATGGGAGGCATAGCACTTTTCGCTTAAAGCGGTAAGCACTGAGATGTGAGGCCCACCCGCCCTCCTGCATCTCCATTTGGCTCCAAAATGCAGCCTTTCCGGAAGGGGGGGCAACACAGTGATGCAGGGGGATGAGATGCCTGCACCATGTTACCTGGCCCCAGGTGCCAGGGGACTCCAGATCACTGCTGCCTCCAGCAACATCCTCCAAAATTGAGGATCATCTAGTTAACTGGCTCACCTCAGGCTGGAGGAAGGCTTGAGCTAGGGCTGTCCAATTCACCTCTGGTGGCATCAGTTCCACCCTGCACAAGTCAGACTGGGACACCACAACAACAGGCAGGAGAGGCTGCTGCGAAGTGCCTCGATCTCCCCTTACAAGACATGAGAGCAAATAGGATGCACAGGGACACTCTTGTCCTTCACCACAATCCTTAAAAAGACAATGCAGGATGATGTTCTGTTGCTGAAGAAGCTTCTGAGACAAAACTGGTAGCTACCAGCTGCTAAGAATTTCTCCCCACAAAATGCCCCAACCAACTTCACTGCTTGGGAAAGGGTGGGAAATGTTCTATCCCAGGGGTCGGCAACCTTAAACATTCAAAGAGCCATTTGGACCCGTTTTCCGGAGAAAAGAAAAACTCGGGAGCCACAAAACCCTATTGACATCTAAAATGAAGATAACACTGCACATATAATTTTTTTTTACCTTTATGCTATGTATAAAAAAACTATAGTGTGTTAAAATCAATGGGATTTTGTTTGACTCCAAAGTGGAGTCAGGGGAGGGGAAAAAAACCTGACAGATGCTGCTTTGCACTGAATCGAAGCAATGGGAAGACTTATGCAGGCTTACTCAGAAGTAAGTGGCTCTCTGATTTCCATGGGGCTTCCTCCTTAGTCAGTGTGTGTACTATTAGGATTGCATCCTCCACCCTCAGACTTCTTTTGGGAAGTCTGCCCTGTCGGTTTCAGAGGGACTGACTTCCATGCTCAGGCGCACTGACCAGGAGAGAAATCGCAGGAAGGCCAGAGGGGCTGATTCTGGAGTTGGCTCCCAATCCTAAGCATGCCTACTTAGAAGTAAGTCCCATTCAGTTCAATGGGGTTTACTCCCAGGAAAGTGTGCACTTCCTGCAGGTGCACTCCAGGGAGCTCCAGGGTCGGTCACCCCATCTCTTCTGCAGTGTGGGGGGGGGGGCAACATTAAGGCAAAGGGCGTCACAAAGCCTGCCAGACTCAGAGGGATGGAGCCGAAGGATCCCCCTGCCTGCTCTGTGCGGGGGGGGGATGGCGCCAGGGTGAGAAGAGCTCAGCCGGGGCGCAGGGGAGGCACACGCGCACCTCGGGCTGAGCACTCCAAGTTGGGGGGAGGGGTTGGAGGAGGCTTCGGAGCGCAGCTTATCAGCCTCGGAAATGCCTTTGTATTTTTACATAGTAGTTTAGCAAAGGGGGTGACAGAGAGGCGCTCTGTCACTCCCCTTTGCCACTTTCACCCACTTTCACCCGCTCTTCCCCGCTGAGCCCACGCGCCACCAGCTCTCCCTGCCCGGCCACGGGGGTCCCTGCAAAGTGCCCCCCGCGCCTGTCACCAGCTGCTCTGTCCCGCAGTTCAGCCCCCTGCCTGCTGCAGGGAGAAGGAAGGAAGGGCGCAGGGAAGAGGTGCCCGGCTGCCCCCCGCGCCTGCTCACAGTGGGGCACGGAGAGCAGGTGCGGGAGAGCGCTGCTGCCCCTTCCTTTGAAGCCCTTCCACGCTGAGCCCATGCGCGGCCGTGCCAGCGCTGCCAGCTCTCCCTGCCACAGGGGTCCCTGCAAAGCGCCCCCGTGCCCACCACCAGCGGCCCTGTCCCACGGCGCCTGCTCGCAGTGGGGCGCGGAAAGCAGCTGCAGGAGAGCACCGCTGCCCCTGCCTGCTGAAGGAGCTGCTGTGGGTGAGGGCATGGCCTGACCCCGCACTCACCAGCAGCCAGCACCCACAGCACATGGCGCCGGAGAGAGGCACCCTTGGGGCTGGGCTGGCTGGGTGGCAGCCGCGGAGAAGGTGCCCCGCTTCCAGCCCCCACTTGGGAGCCGCAGCAGACCGCTGAAAGAGCCGCATGCGGCCCTAAAAACACAGGTTGCTGACCCCAGTTCTATCCTGTCCTCTGAGTGGGAGCTGGCAAGGCCAGGGAAGGCTGCAGCCCTGCAGGACCTTGGAGAGCTCTGAGTGAGCAGCTTGCACCCCCAGGGGCTGGAGAAGGAATGCAGCCTTCTCAAAGACTTGCAGGCCCAGGGGACCCCGCCCAAGCTCTGCCCTCTTGTCTAGAAGGCAGAGAGAGTGAAAGGCTTAGAGTCTTCCATTCCTCCTCCTCCTCTCCATGGCATTCCTCCTGGCTTTGCTGTGCAGGCTCATGAAACTGAGGTTCCGGGCAAGGGAGGGGCTGGTTCATTGAGGGCTCTGGCTCTGCAGTCTCAAGGCTTGTCTCCAGTGTGGAGTCAAGACCTATGAATGGGTCTGGACTGGTCCCTACAGAGCTACTGCTCAGGGCAGAGGTCAGGAAAGCATGAAACCCTGCCCTAACCACATTTCTGGAATGTGCAAGCACGCGTATACAGTGTTTGCATATTATGTGTTCACTATGAGAAATATTTGTGTAGCGTGACTGTTTTCTGCAGCGACTGCAATGTCTGAAGGAACCACTCCTTTATCAGTGCTGAGCTTCCTCCTGTTTCACAAACATAACATCCTTACTGAGCATCTGAAAAACCACAAGTTGAGCAAAACGGAAGCCCCAAACCTGCGCAAGAGGAAGGCCATTCCAGTAAAGGCAGTTAGCAGACCCAGGGAATGACCTTTCCAGAGCCCGCCTGACTTCTCAAACGTAATTATTTGGACAAAATTATTTGCATGACTTAATACAATGCCTTGAAGCTTTCCAGCAAGGTTAATTAGATCCTTCCATTCAAAACCTATCTGCCCTCAACTGACTTTTAATATGCTGCGATGCAGCTTTCTAAATTTGACCTAATGATATGATTAGCGGGCGGCTATCTGGCCTGCTATGATTACCACGGCATTGAATCCCCTGGCAGAAAATGTGCAATGCAAATCAGGGCCTGTTCTTGGCTCCTCTCCCTCTGGTTCTATTTTCAAGCGGATCATCATACTATTAAAGCTGGGGGTTTGTATGGATCATAGTCCTGCACAGAAAAAAAAAAACTGTGACACAGGCACAGACAAGTGAGTTTCCAAGCAGGCAGCAGGTCCTGGAAAACTCTTGGTGCGTGATGTCCTTTGCCCAGTCAGATGATGAGGAACTCTCCACCAGAACAAGGGAGCAGGCCAGGCACATGCTGCAGTGCTACAAGACCCCTGGTTGCTTTGCTGCAACAGGCAAACATGGGTACATCCTTATTATCCCCATATTATTAAGAATATGTAGATACCAATAGTGCAATTAAGACTATCCAGGCCTGAAGGCCGTGGTTCAACAGAGTACCTTTTGCCGGAGGTTTCACCCCCAGCTGCAGAGGGCATTTTCAAAGGTTCCAAGGATACAAAGATTACCACCATTCCATCCCCCCTCCCTGGAAGGAAGCAGAGTTTAAGTCCTACTGATTACTAGGCATGGGATGGTGGTGATCTTTGGATCGTGGAAACTTTGAGAATGCCCTCCATAGATGGGGGCGAAATGTCAGGCAAAGAGCACTCTGTTGGACCGTGGCCTTCAAGGCCAGGTATTCTTAACAGGACTATTGGCCATTCCGGCCATGAAAGCCTCAGTATGTAGATCCAGATACCCCCTTTCAACAGATAAATACTGCAGCTAAGAAACTGAGGCTGAGAGGAAGTGGCTTGCCTAAGGTTCTGTAGTGAGATATGACCTGGAAAAGCTGAGATTCATAGCTCAGTCTCTTAACCACAATGTTGTGGTTTAAAAGGAGATTAGAAAAATTCATGGAAGACAAAAAGGACAAAGTGCCAGAAAGGACCCCTGGGAGAGGGTGAGGAGGAGACTCAATGACCCGGACTTCATGGCAACACCAGCTCCTGGCAGGGGTGGGGGGGAGGAGTAAGATGGTGCCTTCATGTCCTCTCTGTGGGCTTCCCAGAAGCAGGTGTCTGGTCAATGTGGGTGAGAGAATTCTAGAGCAGGTGGATGAGGATCCAGCAGAGCTCCTCCTAAGTTCTGAGTCAGAAAACCATAACCACTTGCTTGCAGTGGATACTAAACCATAGCCAATAAGGCAGACACTGTGCAATTTTCCCCATTCCCCCCCCCCCTTGGTAAATGTAACACTCTTCTCCCTTCAAATGTCCATTTGTTTCTAGCATGGTATCCATCACCTCAGCAACTCTGCCATCAAATGTCCCAAAAGAATTTTAAAAAATATGGCACTTACCAAAGTACTCATCCGAAGGGGGGTTTTCCATGTCATACAGCATCTTCTTGGTCAGGTGTTCCAACTCATCCTCTGGTCTGAATAAGGAAGCATTTGGGGCAGGACCGAGACCAGGACCAGGCTGCAGAAAGGGAAAACAGGCAGCTCATGAAATATCCAAGGTGGCACAGGAAGCAGGAGAACAGTTGCTGGGCGAGGTCGGTTCCAAAACAGCTCTTTGGGTCTTCAGCACCCTCACAGGACAGGAGTGGGTGGAGGGAAAAACTCATTAGGATGGGAAGATGGGAAACCACCATATGTTGCTGAATCAGACCCTTGGTCCACACAGCTCAGCACTGTGCTCACCAGCAGTCCCTCCAGGGCTTCCGCCAGAGAATGGCTCCCTCTACCAGTCCTACCTGCAGACACTGCCAGGGACTGAGCCTGGGGCACTGGGAATGCAAGGCAGGTGCTCTGTCACCGGAGGGAACATGACAAAGAAGTCTGGGTAGCAGCCCGTTGCCTTGTAAGAACTCAGGTTTGCAGTGGCTTTTGAACAGAGGAAATAAAGCGAGGGATCAAGTCACTATGCTGCCACCAACTTCCAGCCCAAGAGGACATTGCAAAGTCATCGACCAGACTTGCACGAGTATTCACAGGCCGTATCACCACGTCTGTCTCCTAGAAAAGCTTCCAGGCCAAGTCTGGTCACTGGCACAATGCAGAGCTGTCTCCTTTGCAACACACCTTCTCTCTCATCAACTGGGCAAGACTGCGAGGGAGGCTCTCCAAGCCAGAGGACTGGGCCTGTTCACAGTGAATATCATTTTCAGCATTTGGTGTAACCTTCTAAATTCTTACATGATAAGAATGATAAAGGGATGTTACGGAGAAAAAAATTCTATGAATCGAAATGATATTTTAAAAATTCCAGTTGGGCACAGCATAACAAAACTTTTCTCGCTGAACCAGAGATAAAAGAGAATCAAACTAGACCTTTGAGGATCCATCCGTACATCACTTCCTGGGCTATGATCCAGCACGCTGCACTGAGCAGCACCAGAGCAGCCTCCAAAGAAGCCAGGCTGCTGCTGCTGCCGCCGAGACAGGGATCATCTGCTACTGTTGGGAAATGGAGTGATTAATGATCAGTGGCAAGCTGAATCTGGAGGAGAAGGGTTCTTACAATGAGCAGTGTGAAAAACAGGATTTTAAAGGAGCAAAGGACTCCACTGAGTGTTTATTTTGTTTCCTGAGGGGGATGCAATACCCTTGGAGCAGGAAAAGTTCCTCACACACCCTAATCCTTGGCCATCAGCATGGGTCCCTTATCCCTTTGCATCATTTAAAACACACACACGCACGCACGCACACGCACACACACACAGAATAACTATAGATCCCCAAGTCCTACCCAGGGCTGCTGATGCAGTGTGCGTTGTGTGCAATGGGCCAATAGGTGACCAGGCAGCCCTGGAGAGGTGAGTAAAGAAATGTTTTACTTACCTTCTCCGCTGCTCCCTGGTCCCCAGTGGGCCTACTCAGATCTATGCCAGTTATTTAGCTAGTGTAATGGCCTGGTCCTAACTGGGCTTTGTGCCACCAGAATGCCTGTTCCAGCAGTGTAAGGCGCTTTTCAGCTGTCACAAAAGGTGACAAGACATTGGGCAGAGGCTGGGTCACGCACCAGTGGACCAGGATGACTGCTGGAGCCTGCAAGTTAGTGCAGCACGTTGAAGGGAGGCAGGGAAGGGGAGAGGAGGAATGAGGAGGATCAGGGTTGGGAAGGGGTTGCATCAGCAGCAGAAGAGCACACCAGTATCCCAAGCCCTTTCCTGGCCTTGATACCCTAACCCAGGTCAACGTGGACTTGTGCTGGAGCAGGTGTGTGTAGACTTAGTGAGCTGGCATGGCTCTCCCCAGGGCAAAGGAACAAATGTTCCTCTGGATAAGAATCCCCCCCCCGTGGGATTCAGCAGGTGCCGCGTTGGCGTAGCTGCATCACCATAGGGGGAGTTAAGTAGGTTTGGGCTATACATCTGTTACATCAAAGAGTGTGTGTGTTAGGATGGAGGCTCTGGATTTCATGGCTCTCGCCCAACCTGACCCCCACCCTGATCTGCCCCTGCCACCACCTTACCTGCTCCAGTGGCTGGCCTGCTGCCTGCTGCTGCCACTGTGGAGGTTATCAACTTCTGTGGCAGCAAGCTGCCAGAGTGGCTTAGATGAGGGTGACCCATAAGTTTTGATGGTGGATCACAAGATCTACCATTGTATTGTAACGATAGGATTGGGTTGCTCATCTCCCTTTTTCCTGGAAGTAGACATCCCAATCAGTTAACATGCACATTGTGAGAAAACACAATGGTGCACAGCAAATCAGATTTGGCTATATGATGACACCAGAAGGTCATCCCAGAGTGAGGTCAACAGTTTATCCACTTACTCAGGGGAGAGGCTGAAGGTCAGTGTTAGAGCCTCTGGTTTACACCCAGAAGGTTTCAGGATCAATCCCAGGCAGTATCTGCAGGGAGGGTGGAGAAAAATGGTCCAACATATCCCTCTGAAATGGGGCTTGCGGCTGCTGCCATATTCTTTCATGAAAAACACACACGCTGCTGCTCAACTCCACCAGTAGTTGTGGAGGCCCCTTTCAAGATGGTTCTGTAGCCCCCCCTCCCCCCACAGTCATTTACTGGACTCCCCTTCCTGAGTGTGGCATTTGGCCATCCTTGGCCCCAAATCTTCACTGAGTGCAGAATGACAAAACACATGCCCAAGCCATGCGGCATCTAATTGTTAATAGTCTCGCTATCTTAAGGGCATGATTTCATTTGCTAATACTAAAACCACCTGATTTGCATGTTCACTCTGACTTTCTGCAAAGAGCTCATGTTCAACTTAAAAGCAAAACAGCATCAATCTATTCTTGATTTGCATAATGTGAGATCTTGGCGTGGTCTGATAAAGAACTGGGTGAGGGGATTGAAAGCAGCTTCTTTTCTGAGGCCGTGTTGCATCCAGGCGCTATTTGGGGAAGGTTCTATTCTTCAGGTTTTCCTTCTTGGGCTTAGATCTTTTCAATCAAGTTCTGCTGTTATGAAACATAACATGTAATCTGTACGAGGTTCACCAAGTCCCCACCATGTGCCCCACCATCCTATGCGATGCAGCTGAGCTGCCGGAGCATGCACTGCATCCTATGGTGGGGGGGGGGGGCAAACAGCCAGGGAGAGGGATTTTTTTTACTTATCTCTCCCTAGGCCATCTAGCTGTCAATGGCCCCCTCGGACATACACCAGTTATTTAGCTGGCATAAGTCCAAGAAGTGGAAGGCGGCATTTGGGGAGGGAAAACAGGGACAGGATCTTGAGTGCACTGGTGCCACCAAGATCCAAACTGCACCTTGCCCACACCATTCCCTGCCCTGATCCTCCTCCCTTCAAACTGCTCCGCCACCACCTGTGCAGCACCTGGGAGCTGCTAGGGCACATGGGGGGCCCTCTGGCCCTTTGGAAAGCTTTTGCTACACTGCAGGGGTAGATGTGGTAGATTGCAAGATTCACCACCAGAGGACCTGAAAGGATTGGGTTCTTTGATCAATTCACAGAAAGCATTTTCTGACTGGTGTTTGCTCAACTCTACACCAACCACACAGGGCACTGCATGAGGTTTTCCCTTAGGAACATTCCATTACCTCACAGCAGCTTCAGACAACCAGAGGGGTCTGCTGAACACCCTGCTGTAGAGTGTTCCATCACATACACAAGCACACTGCTGATGGATGGATGGACATTATAGGCTGAGGCAGAGCCTGTTACCATGACATCCCCTGCTGTACACACGTTCACTTTGCCAAACGTCCAACATGGCCTATAGTCAGGCGGATTTCCAGCTGTGGCTATCCACTGCCACTCCCCCCTCCTTCATCTAGCCTCCATCTGTCCACCTGCCCTCCTACTTCCTGTGCCGCCCCCTCAATGCCACGGTCAGAGCACCAGTTGCCAATGGAGTGGAGGTAAGTACCAAGTGGCATGAGGGCGTGGCAGGGACCGGCAGAGGCTTCCTCTGTCGAAGACTATCTTCCATGTTGGGCCCAAAAGCCCAACTCAGGGCTTCTTGAGTATGCATCATCAAAATGTCTGGTGCAGACTTGAGAAGCCCCATTGAGCAGGCTGGGGCTTTACTCGGGTAAAGGGAACAAATGTCCCCTTACCCCAAGGAGACCTCCAGCCTGCTTAATTCTAGCTCAGGGTGAAGCAGCAGCCATTTGGAGTGGCTGCGCCTGTGCTGGATAGGACTGGCCATCAGTCAAGTCACATCCAGTGCCTCTGGCATTTGCACAACCTCTGAATCTTAGGAAAGAGGCTCTCCATGTCCAACGCCACAACTGACAGGGCAAATCTTATGGATTTTGTGGAGCTGCTCCTGCAGCACTACAATTGCCCCTCACATGCTTAACCCTGGTTGTTGAGTGTCACCTCCAAAGGGCAAGTGGCACTGCCTGTTGGAGCAGTTTCAGAGGAGAGCAACTAAGAGGATGACAGGTTTGGAAACCAGGAAATTCTATGAGGAAGGTTCAAAGAACTTAGTACATTTAGCATGGAGAACAGAAGATGAAAAGCAGATTGTTATCTTCAAACATCAGAAGAGCTAATATGCAGAAGAGGGTAGAATTTACTTTCTGTGTTTCCTCAGGGAAGGTCTAGAACCAATGATTTGAAACTGTAGGGAAATAGACAATTCTTCCTCATGTCCAGCCTAAATCTAAGTATAATTTTTTGCTCAGCACCAGAAAAGTCTGCATCAGACAGTAACGGGATGGTTTTCCCTTACTGGAGGTGTTCAACAAAGGCTGGATGGCCACCTGTCAAGGATGCTGCAGTTGATTGCACTGAGCAGGGGGTTGCACTAGATGACCTCCAGAGTCTGTTTTTGATTCTTCTTGAAACCATTCAGGCTTTGCCTTTGACAGACAGAGGGAAGCAAGTTCTGTCACTGTGACTGGGAAAACCTCTGATGTGTCCCTGCTGTTCAAATGTGGCACAGGAGTGGTACAGGCAAGAAGGGACTCTCCCCTGGAGGGCAGTAGGTGCAATGGGCCAAAACAGCTCGGTCTTCAAGACCTATTTATAGTCCAAACCACTAGGGCAGTGATTCCCAAACTTTTTCAACTGGTGGCTCCCTTGCCCTACTGGGTCATTGGTTGCAGCTCCTCACCGGGGCTACAATTCTGTACACTATATAGGGTAATCAGTTTCACTTGAGGTTTGGGAACCACTGCACAAGGGAGTCTGCAGGTGAGACTTAGGACTAACAAAAGAAAATATTTCTTTACCCAGCGTGTAATTAGCTTGTGGAACTGCTTGCCACAGGAAGTAGTGATGGCATCTTGCCTAGGTGCCTTCAAGAGGGAATTGGACAAATTTCTGGAGGAAAAGTTCATCCCGGATTACAAATCATGGTAGGTATGTGCAAGCTCCTGGTTTTAGAGTAGGCTGCCTCTGATGCCAGATGCAGGGGAGGGCACCAGGACACAGGTTGTGTCTGTTGTTTTGAAGCATTTGGTGGGCCACTGTGAGATACAGGAAGCTGGACTAGATGGGCCTATGGCCTGATCCAGTGGGGCTGCTCTTATGTTCTTAACTACAATTCCCAGAATGCCTTGCAGGTCTCTTGTTATCTGGTGTGCTCCCTGGGGCATTTGGTGGGCCGCTGTGAGATACAGGAAGCTGGACTAGATGGGCCTTTGGCCTGATCCAGTGGGGCTCTTCTTATGTAGGTGAAAACAACTATCTCAAAATGTGCCTGGAAAAGAATGAACCCATTTATATTCTCAACTTACATGTGTTATTAACAGAAAAACCATGAGCAACAGTTCTATGCGCCCCACAAACTCTTGTGACCGTCACCTCTTCAACTTTATCCTCCTCACTAAGACTCAGCTTCAAAAAAAACCTGGTCAAAAGCCAGCACTGTGCGGAATCAAAGGGCCAAGAAGGTGGTGCTTCCACTCCATGGTTAATTTCAGCTTCTTTGATTTTCATTTTAGTTCCACTCCAGACCTTGCTGATAATGATCAGACTTCAGCTCATCCACAGCTCACTGCATGGAGTGCCATTAGACACGGGGCCATTTATTTTGCCACCCCTCCCCCAGCCACCTGAACAAGTGATAAATACCTTGCAAAAGTGGCAAAGGCATTCAGAAACTGCGCAGTAATGAATGTGCATTCACTCAGGCGGCCTGAGATACATTCATTTTTCCTGTCCATTGGCAAACGATGTACCAGAGGTTCCTTTCTTGGAAAGAAAATAACTTCAATTATGTGTTCTCAACCAAAGAAACATGGAAATTATCTTCCTTTCAGAAGACAGAATTAGCCCAATTTAGAACTGAAAAGCTGCCAAAAAAAGAAAAAAAAAAAACAAAACAAAAAAAACACCCTGCTGATATTTACTTTTTCATGTTTCTCCAGCTTGTGCATGTGCATCAAATGTCTGGGACTATTTCTGAGCAATATGGCTCTGGGCACTGGCATGCTCAAGGTGGGAGCTTCAAGTTGTGTCCTGCTTCTCCTGCTATCCATCCACCTTTATGGTCTTTGCACTCTCAGCACCATTCTCAGCCCCCAGACCTTGGGAAATGCAGTTTCCCAGGCTTCCTGGCATGCTTCTCCGGCAGTGTTCTAGGGCATAACATAGTCCCCAGTTCATTCTCTGTTGCCGCTGCCAGATATGCTCTGGTGGGAAAGGACGTGGAAAAGGGAAGGGGAGGGGTCAGTGGCAGGGAAGCCTGTATGAAGGCCAGGCTTTGGGCTTGGCTCAGAAAGGGCTCGGGGAGTTCATTTCCACCACCTCCCCACCCACCCAATTCTGAATGTATTGCCATAACTAAAACGCACAGAACTGTGAAGTTTTCATGGTCCAAGGGGCCTCAATGCCAACTTCCTGCTATGTGACTGGAAGGGCACAATCCTAACCAACTTTCTAGCACTGACATAAGGGCAATGCAACTCTGAGGTAAAGGAACAAACATTGCCTTACCTTGAGGAGGCCTCTGTGACTGCCCCCCAACTGCAGGATGCAGCACATGCCCCACTGGCACAGCTATGCCAGTGCTGGAAAGTTGGTTAGAATTGCACCCAAAATCCCATACCTCAAGGCAGTAACAATGAGGAAGCCCCTAGCAACCATGGGACACCCTCCTCAGATATGGCAGGCAAATTGTGTAGCATCATGTTGGATTTGGAATGCAAAATAATTTTTCTTATTGCTGCTAGAATTTGGTCATGTGCCTGGGGCCCAGCACTGAACCATGTCGAGCACTGAGATTCTGCCATCCTGGCTAACTTTTCACCTTTCTGGCTAATGAAGTCAAGCCACAAGATTGCTCCTCGCCCAACACATGTTTAAGCCTCCTTGAATGCACTGCATTGGGCACATGAGAAAGAACATACCGCAGACACTCAGTCATAAGTCGACCTCATAGATAAGTCGAGGGCAGGTCTAGAGCCACAAATCATGGAATTTTCTATGACCCTCGGATAAGTCGGGGGTTAAACTTAGGGGTGTGTCTCACTCAGTGGTATGCGAAGGTCATTTGGCACTCAGGGCCCATAAATTTTTGGCATGTCCTATACAATGAAATAAAAAGTACATAAATAATATATTCTACAATTAATTCAAATAATTAAGAAGCATTAATACACTATCAATCTCTTGCTATGAAATTCAGCATGCTCTGACCTCACAATTTAGTCCAGTTATCTCCACTTTTGACTATTGAAAGAGGGTGAGGTGAAGGAAGACCACTGGAAATAAGGCAAGAATTAGCAGCCATCAAAGCACCTATTCCACCTAAAGGAATTATTCTGACCGTTTCAAAATTTAATGTATTACTACTAAGGATCAAGAAAATACTCAGAGATAATTTCTCAAGCATAAGATTATCTCCCCCCCCCCCCCCCGGTGGTTAATGTAACATCAAAAGCCTCTAGGAACACATATACAAGAATTTAATTTAAAATATCCATATTATAATAAACAACAGACAACTAGCAAGGCTGCAAGAACACAACTAGTAAGAAGCCAAAGTGTGAAGTACAATAGAGCAAGCCAATATGATTATTCACACACACAATTCCAAGTGGGGGGTGGGAACCTCAGGGATGTCAATTAATCCCTTACTGCTCCCCCAGGAGGGTTTCAGTAGCTCCTGCATGGGCACAGAGCATTGCAATGGGATCTCAGAGGCAGCTAAACTTTGCTGCATAAATGCCTGATTGTCTGGGGATACTGCAGAAGGAAGCATGCTCTCCTGAAAGCTTACCACATAAGCAGCTGTTGCAAGTGCTTCCTAGCTCCTGCCAGCATGCAGCTAAGATCTCTGGCTAAAATACCTGTTGCTGCAGAATAATTCTACTTTAAATTCTACTCTCTGCTTTTCCTGTGTTTTTCATCTTTGCAAGGTCTCCTGGACTCTTCCACACACAGGGAGATTGCTTCTCTCTCTCTCTCTCCTTCACAGACGCTTCCCCCCCCCCCCACATACACAAATGCAGGGACTTTTCCCCTCCAGTCCAACTTCATTGGTGAGGATAGGGGGAAATGAGGTTAGCAAGGAGATTTGCAAAAAGCTTTGCAAGGAAGAGATTGAAATGTGGGGGGGGAGGTGGAGAGGAAAACCAGAAGAGGGAATAGACTGGGAGCCCAATCCTAGGCACACCTATTCAGAAGCAAGTCCCTTAATAGTCCCATGGGGCTTACTCCCATGAAAGTGAGGACAGGATTGTAGCCATAACTGTTTTAAGCGCTCACTCGCTCACACACAAACAAACTTTTCCTTTTATAAAAGTTAACTCTTCCTCTCCCCCCCCCCAGTACAACTTCATCAGTGGTGAATGATTAGCAAGCCACAGCTTTGCAACAGAGAGTTTAAAGTTTGGATTCAATAAGGGGGGAGGGGGCAGAAACAAGAAGGAAAGAGGAGATGGACTTAACCCTTTCAATGGCTTGAGAAACAAAGGTACAGCCTTCTGCAGGCTGCCTCTCTCTCTTCCTCTCTCTTCTATTTTTGTAAAAAGATCACTCTCCTTCCTTCCCCCATCCAGTCCAGCTTCATCTGTGGGGAGATGGAAAGGGGGTTAGCAAGTTGGGGTTTCCAATGGAGTGCTTGAAATTTATATACAGTGGGGAAGGGGGGAACAAGAAGGAAAGAGGAGATGGACTCAACTGTTTCAAATGACTGCTTCTCCCTTGCTCCGAAGCACCCCCTCCCACACATGCACACACAGCTCACTGTCTCCTGCACGTCCTGCTGTCTTGGGTGCTGCTCCAGGATGCCTCTGTGGACACTGGTGCTGAGCGAGGGGGGCAGCTGTGGCTGCGGTGGCAGATGCCCCTGCCCTGCGCAGCCCAGCCCAGCGCATCGAGCTCCTGCAGCTGGGCAACAGCCTGGAGGAGCACGTGGAGTGCTCAGCAGCAGCAGCCTGCACAACACATCCTCTCCGCACCCCACGATCGCTTGCTCCCTCCCTCCCTCCGTTCCACAACAGAGATTGGCTGGCTGGCTCACTCACCTCCCCCCCAACCTTGCTGCTTGCCTGCCCGGACGGGGCAATGATTCAGGCTGCGTTTCTGGGAAGAAATCTTTCGCCTTATAGGCGAGTATCTACAGTAAGTAGGTGTTTGAAAATTGCGTTAAGTTTGTTGATTTCAGTAAGGGCCCAATCCTATCCAACTTTCCAGCACTGGTGCAGCTGCAATGCAGCTCTGAGGTAAGGGAACAAATGTTCCCATATGTTGAGGAGGCTTCTGAGACTGCCTCCTTATTACAGGATGCAATGCACATTAGATATTTGATTTTCTCTGTAAACCACTTTGTGAACTTTTTGCTGAAAAGCGGTATATAAATACTGTTGTTGTTGTTGCACACCCATTGGCATGGCTGCACCGGCTCTGGAAAATTGGATAGGATTGGATCCTTAGACTGCAATCCAGGCATGAGGAGGGCTCTGATGTCCAAACTGCAACAGTTGCTTACCACTAGGCTGAACTATAGCTTCAAACCACAAGGGTCTCAGTTCAGCCTCCAGACTCCCAACACCATATAGCCATTTAAAACATTGGAACTGCTGTTAGGATCGGGCTGCAAGTGTCTTAAACTATGACTCACATAATCTAATTTTGTTTTCCCTGGATAATCTCAAAAGTGGCAGCACTGTTGTCGGGGGTGTGTGTGTGTGGGGGGGGGGCTTCTTCAACAATGTCTGAAGCTGCAGTGCTCTCAGCCATCACCTTCAGCGATGGAGGGCGAAAGGATTATCCCATTCGCCCCAGAGAGAAACGTCTCTGAGATGGGTTGCCTGGGACATTTGGTCATCATGGCTCACTTTCCCTTACAGGTAACTTGGCCCTGCAACTTCCGTTGCCTCTGTAATAGCAGGTCTTGCCTTTCACTGGCAGGCACCCAGATGCTTCCCTGCCAGTGGTCCAGGGGACAATCAGCAATGACGTTCTCCAGCAGTGGCTGTGCCAAGTTCCACACTCCCCACGGAGGTAGGGGGTGGAAAAGGCATCCAGGCCAAGAGCCTGTCAGGCATATTATCATTTATCTCATCCAATGTACTTATGAAAATGATTTCCCGTTTGGCCGGCATCCTCAGGAACATCTTGGCAAGGTCCCAGCACTCTGGTTGCCAAATTGAGGCTTTGTCTTTGAGGGCTGGAGTGGCCCGGTGCTCTGTGCACAGCTTGTTAAGAATGGGGTGTTCAGACTCCACCTCTGCCCTGGACTCATGGTCCACTTTTCCACCCCCTTTCTCAATTCTCTCTGCAGCTCTCCATAGATAAAACTCTCTTGCAGACAGCTCATAGCAAGTTCATGGCTAGGAACACATTTCTGTCTTATCATGTCTGGGAATAACCACACAGCAGCAAGTAACCACACAGCCTTTGAAAAATGTGAAAAAGAAGGTCCCTCACACGCACCAAGGACTTCTTGCAGTCCATGCTTGCTTGCTTCCTTGGAAGTAAGTGCACTTTGTTCAGAGGGGCTCAGCTTCAGAAAAGGATGTCTCGGACAGCAGCCACAGCCTGCTCCGGTGATCATCTCGGAGGCAACCCCCCTGCCTCTTTTAGTTCAACACTGCAGTGATGCCTAATGTGCTCATTCCCCATTTGCTCAAGGCGAGTGCCACAACATTCACTTCAGCAGGTGAGCTGAGAAAGCACCCGCCAGCCAGTTATTTCTGTTGCTAAGGTTAGTACACAATATTGCAACAACCAGAAGGTGCCTTGGTGCTCAGGACCTGGGTGTGGCAGCTGCATGCACATCCAGACCCAAAAGGGAGCTCTTCTTGTACTACCATGGAAGTTTGTTCAAAGCAGAACCAAATCGTGGCCAAAGACAGTCTCCAGGGAAACATCGGATGGAGAGTGGCCTTCTCACCTCCAAGGTCAACAGCCCTGTTTGCCTGGATCCTAATTCACCACACATGGCTCATTTCTCCCCACATTCCTCTGCCTCAGGGAAGGAACAGGTGCTCTTTGTCCCAACCCAGGGTAAGTGCCTGGGAGTCATTTAACTCGTCTGGTACTCATACTGCCTGCCAGTCACAGGAACTGATATCACAGGTGCCTGCTCCCTTCTGCACTTGAAGAACGCTCTGAGGGCTGAACTTACTGGGCAAGGTCTCAGTCTGAGACCATGAAACTCCTATGTTCAACTACCTGATAAGGTCATCTCACCTTTTCTTCAAGGCATGATATTTCTCAAGTACACCTGACCAATCTTAGAATCATAGAATAGAATAGAACAGAATCATAGACTATTCATAATCATACGATAGAATCACAGAGTTGGAAGGCACCTAACAGGTCATCCAGTCCATCCCCCTGCCTTAGGCAGGAAATCCACTTACCTAGTTGCAGTGATGCAACTGCGTCAACTTGGTGCACTCTCTATCCCATGGGGAGTTCCAGCCTCTGGAGGCCTCCTGGGGATAAGGGAACATTTGTTCCTGCACCAGCCATTTCAGCACTGTATCACTATTGCTATATTGCAGGTACATTGCTAGTTCAAGTCCATGTGGACTGGGGTCAGGGGACTGAGGTCTGGGAAGGGGGATAGGATATTTGCAAGTGTCACTGCTGCCAATACTGCCTCCTAACTGGACCTGATCCACTCGCTTTCCTGCCTCCCTCCCAACTCTGGCACTCACCAGTGCCAGCGGGAGACTCTGTTCTGCTGGTGTGCAGTGCAGCCACTTGCCAGACATAAAGGGCCTTATGCTGCCAGGAAGAGCATTCTGGTGGCATTAGGATTGGGCCATTAGTCACATGTGGCTGTATGTGCGGCAACAGGATGCAGATATCTTCCTGAGTTCCTCCACAGGCAACTGGTGGCCACTGTGATATATAGAAAGTTGGACTACATGGACCCTGGGCCTGATCCAGCGGGGCTCTTCTTATGTTCTTCTGAGGTGTTAACCTGATTCCTTGGTGGGCAAAGACAACATGAGGGCCCTTGGAAGCAACCGTTCTCTTCAAATTCATCCAAACTTCTCACCATGGCACCATCGCTTCTTCAGCACCACCTCTACCTTGCAACCTGCATCTCTGCTGTGCCAGCCATTCTTGACCAATTAGCAAGATCAGTTCATTAGCAGCTCCCATCCACTACTGACCTCAGTGCTGGAGGCAGGTGAGCAGCCACACTCAGATCAATCTTGGCATGCCCAGGAATGTTTGGACAGCTGAACCTGGATCTTGTTGAGCTGACTCTCTCCCACACCGTGCATGTCTTGACCTGTCACTGTGCTCAGGGTTGGAGTCAGGTATGGGGAGGCCTTGGGGTGATGACCTGTGCTGGGTTACCCATGTGCTTGAAGCCCGCATCGTAGCTTGGTTATTATTATTAATTATTAACAGTATTTATATACCGCTTTTCAACTAAAAGTTCACAAAGCGGTTTACAGAGAAAAATCAAATAACTAATGGCTCCCTGTCCCAAAAGGGCTCACAATCTAAAAAGATGCAAAAAGAACACCAGCAGACAGCCGTTAGAAAAGACACTGCTGGGGTGACACTGCTGGTTCACTTATACAAGGAACTACCTCCCACACCATCAGCCAGGAAATGCTGAAAGGGAGTCTGAAGACGCCCTTCCCTCAGCTCTTCACCTGCCTCGGTGCATGTCCACCCTGCCCCCTTTTAATATGTCCAGGGAATGGAGGGGGGACAGCATGGATGTGACTGGCCAAATAGGGTTCTCCTCTGGGGCATCCAGAGAACGGAGGCATTTTGGTGCCTGAGGGAGAAAGTCTACTTGGCATCTTCCCCCTTTTGGAAAAAATGATAGTGATAAAGACAATAATCAACCATGTGCTGCCTCTGAATGGGTCCAGCTCCCCACTGCCGGCACACATGGAGGAGACTGGACATCTCCTTCACAGGTTCCAGGCAGCTGTGCAAACGTGTGCCAGGCTCAGCGCTGAGCCCCCAGCTGCAGTGCGCTCCTGCCCCATTTTTGCACACAAACGTGATGTCAACCATAGAGAGGGACCCAGCATCCCACACAGCTGTGCCAATAATAAGCTGGGATGCTGAACAACTCTCTGATGGTTGCTCTGGAAACGGGATGAGCCTCAATTTGTTCCCTTTCCCTGGATCTCCAGCCTGTTCATACCTCACTGCCAGTAAGCACATATTGGGAGACTGGCCAGCAGGCAGCAGCCCCTCTGCCTTGGAAGCGAGATGGGATGGTGGGACTGTCCTATCCTGCCAACTACGCCAATTTGTCCCGTCCAAATATTCCAACTCCCTTCTAATGCCCACTTTTTGGCTAATTAACACCCTCCTTTTCCAAGAACAGCTGCAGTGCACAAAGGAAACAAACAGAACTCCTTATCAGTTTGTGCAATTAACAAGAATTTATTGCTACAAACACTGCAAGTCCTCTTGTCCGCTTTGTTAAAAAGCGGTATATAAATACTGTTGTTGTTGTTGTTGTTGTTGTCCAGAGGCTTTCCCTCCCCAAAACTCCACTTAACTCAGTGGGTAAAGGTCTGAATCCTCCAGTCCAAGTCCAATCCAGTCTCCAAAGCACAGTCCAGTCTTTCCAGTCCAGTCTCCTGCAGCAGAGTCCCTCCTCTGTGTACTCTCCAGCAGAGTGTCTCCTCCAGCAGGGTCCCAGCAGTCCCCTTCTCCCGTAGGTCTGGGTCAGGTAGCCCTCTTGGTCTGGTTCCCTCTGGGTCAGGGTAGCTTTGTGCCTTCTAAAGCTGCTTTTTATCCTTGGATGTCTCATAATCCAAAATGCAACTCACCTGTGAGCTACCTTGCCAGCCCCTTGTTAAGTCCAAATTAGGCTCAGGTGAGCTCTCTCTTCAGTCCATGTCCATTCAAAGTCCCATCAAGGTCAAAAGAAACTCAGCCTTGATTGATTACAGCTGTGGAGCCAGCCCTGCCCTTCCCAGAGCTGTCAAACAGCTGTCAAAACATGGAATCGCTGTCAATACCACAGCATCCACCTGATGATCTTCTGATCTTCCATTACAGGGACCCACCTGCCTGACAGTGGTTGCATCCAGACTGTTTCCTCAGCCCTCAGGTTTTATGTATTGTATTGGCAACCTTCAGTCTCGAAAGACTATGGTATCGCGCTCTGAAAGGTGGTTCTGGCACAGCGTCTAGTGTGGCTGAAAAGGCCAATCCGGGAGTGACAATCCCTTCCACACTGGGAGCAAGTGCAGTCTGTCCCTGGTCTGTCTCCCTGGCTGTGGGCCTTCCTTCTTTGCCTCTTAGCCTCAGACTGTTGGCAAAGTGTCTCTTCAAACTGGGAAAGGCCATGCTGCACAGCCTGCCTCCAAGTGGGCCGCTCAGAGGCCAGGGTTTCCCACTTGTTGAGGTCCATCCCTAAGGCCTTCAGATCCCTCTTGCAGATGTCCTTGTATTGCAGCTGTGGTCTACCTGTAGGGCGCTTTCCTTGCACGAGTTCTCCATAGAGGAGATCCTTTGGGATCCGGCCACCATCCATTCTCACGACATGACCAAGCCAACGCAGGCGTCTCTGTTTCAGCAGTGAATACATGCTAGGGATTCCAGCACGTTCCAGGACTGTGTTGTTTGGAACTTTGTCCTGCCAGGTGATGCCGAGGATGCGTCGGAGGCAGCGCATGTGGAAAGCGCTCAGTTTCCTCTCCTGTTGTGAGCGAAGAGTCCATGACTCGCTGCAGTACAGAAGCGTACTCAGGATGCAAGCTCTGTAGACCTGGATCTTGGTATGTTCCGTCAGCTTCTTGTTGGACCAGACTCTCTTTGTGAGTCTGGAAAACGTGGTAGCTGCTTTACCGATGCGCTTGTTTAGCTTGGTATCGAGAGAAAGAGTGTCGGAGATCGTTGAGCCAAGGTACACAAAGTCATGGACAACCTCCAGTTCATGCTCAGAGATTGTAATGCAGGGAGGTGAGTCCACATCCTGAACCATGACCTGTGTTTTCTTCAGGCTGATTGTCAGTCCAAAATCTTGGCAGGCCTTGCTAAAACGATCCATGAGCTGCTGGAGATCTTTGGCAGAGTGGGTAGTGACAGCTGCATCGTCGGCAAAGAGGAAGTCACGCAGACATTTCAGCTGGACTTTGGATTTTGCTCTCAGTCTGGAGAGGTTGAAGAGCTTTCCGTCTGATCTGGTCTGGAGATAGATGCCTTCTGTTGCAGTTCCAAAGGCCTGCTTCAGCAGGACAGCGAAGAAAATCCCAAACAAGGTTGGTGCAAGAACACAGCCCTGCTTCACTCCGCTTCAGATGTCAAAAGGGTCTGATGTGGAGCCATCGAAGACAACAGTGCCCTTCATGTCCTTGTGGAAAGATCTGATGATGCTGAGGAGCCTGGGTGGACATCCAATCTTGGGGAGAATCTTGAAGAGGCCGTCTCTGCTGACCAGGTCGAAAGCCTTTGTGAGATCTATGAAGGCTATAAAAAGTGGCTGTCGTTGTTCCCTGCATTTCTCCTGCAGTTGTCTAAGGGAGAATACCATATCAGTGGTGGACCTGTTGGCTCGGAATCCACACTGCGATTCTGGATAGACGCTCTCTGCAAGTACCTGGAGCCTCTTTAGTACAACTCGGGCAAACAGCTTTCCTACAACGCTAAGGAAAGGTTTTACTCAGGTTTTACTCAGGTTTCTCAGGTTTTACTTCTAAAGTAATTCGAGCCAGAGAGGTGAGAAGCTTTTGGGGGAACAGAGGCATGAGCACTAGGAGGACATCAGTGTTGCACTTGGGCGTGGGACGAAGTCCCAGTTCAGCCACAAAGCTCACTGGGCATCCTGGATAGTCACCAGAGGCAGACAGACCCTTTAGACCGCTTTTGCCAGCTTCCTTTGGAGGAACTGTGTATCTCTGCACCTCCCCCCCCATCCCAGATTGTCCCACAACTGCAGACACTGCCTGGCCCAAATAATCACCTCCTTCCAGCCCTTGGCGTACTGATCATTCTGAGTTGTCAACACAGCTACCTGGACTCTGACTGTGATCCACAGATGGCAGGATGTTGGGCTTCTGCTGCAGCATCTTGTTCAGAATTCTACCTCTCAAATTTTTCTAAACAAAACTAGCACTTGAAAAATCTTGACATATGTGTGAGGACACAAGGGGGCAAGGGAGGGTTTCCCTCATCCGGCCCCATTCCCACCAAATTTCTGCATGTTTGCAATGCATAAGTGGTTATGTACATCATTGCATGAGCATGGCATTGTCTACACATGCTGCAATATTGCTTTGGGCGTATATATTTCTGCACACATTCTTTGTAGTAGCCGTAGCCACATTCCTCTGACTCGGAACTACAACTTATTTTATGCCGTCATCTGCTCTTGCTACTTATTATTTATGTGACATTTCTGCTTTACCAAGAGCCTGCCTTGAATGCACAACAGCCCTGTGAGGTAGACCACTAAAAGCATTTCAATCTTCTGAACTGAAAACTGAAGTCAACTCAAGTCCATGGCAGAGGCAGGCCACTTGAGCCTCGGGGGATTCCCAAGGCTCCCACAGCTCAGTCTATCTTCCTAGGTCAGCGATCTTTAACCGTTTTTATCTCATGGCACACTGGGAAGGCGCTAAAATTGTCAAGGCACACCAATAGGTTTTTGAAAATTGACAAGCCACATTTCACTGCTGACTGAGGGCTCTCACCCCCCTGGGGACCTGCTCCTCCCCACACCTGGCACACAAGGGCTCCCTGCACAGCACATGCTCCTGGGTCACTGCTGCTAAGACTGTTTCACCCCCTCGGTGTCTCTGCAGCACTCTTGGCACAGGCAACTCCAGGGTTCCCAGAGAGACCTCCCCCCCATAATTAGACACACAGTAAATGCAGGAAGCCATGCAGAAGGAACACAATGTCCACAGCTGTCACTCACAGTTAAATAATTAGTCAATATTACACTTCAAACCCAGCCCCCAGTGCTCACGCCAGCCTCGCCTGCAAGGGATTTGTCCTTACATTACATCAGTGGCGTGTTTTGGTTGCTCTTATACACTGACGTGTTGGCTTGCATGTAGATTGGGTCAACCCAAGGCTAATCCCATGGGAATGGTATATGCAAATAAAAAACTGATGAAGACTAAATGCAGAGAAAGGGGGGAGAGAAATGTCTCCTCGAAATTGCCCCATGGCTACCTCTTTGGAAGTGATTTTCTTTTCAAAAAGCAAAATTTGGCAACTTCACTAGTATTTAGTCTGGAGCCACAAATAAATTCTGCTCTTCTGATGCATTCTGTGAAAGAGCAGTGGTAGCCAAACAACCAGAGGTGCTCAAGCCAGTGAGTGCACATTTGCTTCTCATCTCATTCCTTGCATTCTCCTGGCTCTTGGGCTACCTACTTCTAAGCCTGGGAGAGCATCACACACATAAGACAAACCAATGACTGGTCAAAACAAAAACCAGAGCAAAGAAAGACAGCCACCCCTGTACCACCCAGCAGGGTTCAACCCACTTTTCTTCCAGGTCAGTTGCCACCCTGCTTTCCCCAAAGAAGTTCGGCAAAGACATCTGGCTGCAGGCACTGGCAATTCTTGGCTGGGAATCCCTAGCGGTAGTGCCAGGACCACTGCATCCTGCACGACTGTACCTCAGTCAGATGCATCCCTGTATTGGACATTTGCTCCCCTGGACATTGTGCCCCAATTTATGTATATTTATATTAGATGTAATTTTTTATTTTTAAAACAAAATTATGCACGGGAAGGATAGAGTGGATAGAGAGATGCTCTTTACACTCTCACATAACACCAGAACCAGGGAACACCCACTCAAATTGAGTGTTGGGAAGGTTAGGACAGACAAAAGAATATATTTCTTTACTCAGCGTGTGGTTGATCTGTGGAACTCCTTGCCACAGGATGTGGTGATGGCGACTGGCCTGGACGCCTTTAAAAGGGGATTGGACAAGTTTCTGGAGGAAAAATCCATTCTGGGTTATAAGCCATGATGTGTATGTGCAGCCTCCTGATTTTAGAAATGGGCTATGTCAGATGCAAGGGAGGGCACCAGGATGCAGGTCTCTTGTTGTCTGGTGTGCTCCCTGGGGCATTTGGTGGGCCGCTGTGAGATACAGGAAGCTGGACTAGATGGGCCTATGGCCTGATCCAGTGGAGTTGTTCTTATGTTCTTATGTAAGGTTAGGGCTGAGATAAGAGGCTTAGGATATGTCACATGGGGTTTGTTGCCCAGTTATAGTTTGTTTTCTGTCTAGTTAAACTTATTTAATAATAATAATAATAATAATAATAATAATAATAATAATAATAATAATAATAATAATAATAATAATAGCAGCAGTGTTGCAATTTTGATGTGAATAAAATAAGATAAATATCATTATTATTAATATAGTAAATATAATAAAATCTTATGATAATTATAATATTATATATATTATACTATATACTATATTATATTATTTTATTTTTTTAATTTATAAAGTAAATATTTATAAAAGAATAAAAAAGATCATGACTTATAAAAAATCAAATGAATAACAGGAAAGAAAAATGGCAAACACAAATCCATGGACAATACACAAAAGACATTGCAGGAAAGGCTGATAACAAAACCTAGCACTGTCTAAGACCAGGTAGATTAAAGAAGGAGACAGAGGGATTAATTTTGGCTGCCTAAGACCAGGCACTGAGGACAAATGTATACAGAGCCAAAATTGAGAAAACATCCATGGACAGCAGGTGTTGCTTGTCGCTTGCGTCGCTTGTGATGCTGATGAAACTGTGGACCGCCTGGTCAGCTATTGCAAGAAGATCATGCAGACCGACTACAAAGAAAGGCACGACAAAGTTGCAGCAATAATTCACTGGAACTTGTTCAAAAAGTGTTACTGCCTGCAAGTAACAACTGGTGGAACCACAAAACTGAAGAAGTGGTAGAGAATGAAGAACTCAAAGTGCTCTGGGATTTTAGTATACAAACCAACCAACATCTGCCACACAACACACCAGACATAACCATCATCAGCAAGAAGGATAAGGAAGTCTGGATAGTAGACACTGCAGTACCTGGTGACAGTAGAATAAGATAAAGGACTGGAGAAAATCACCAAGTATAAAGATCTACAAATAGAAATGGAAAGACTGTGGCACAAGAAAGCAAGAGCAGGGGTCTTGGGTGCTATTCAGAAACACCTGGAAAAGCACTTGGACACCACTGGGATGAACTCCAGCACCATCAGTCAATGACAAAAGGCTGCCTTACTAGGAACAGCACGTATACTACGGCGATAATTGTAACAATATAAAAACAAAACTGGCTGCCTGTCCTAGGCCCTTGGGAAGGACTCGATAGGTGGATATAGACAAAATCCAGCCAAAAACAACATGACTGCGGAAATTGAATAATAGTAATAGCAATTGTTGTTGTTGCTGTTGTTATAATAATTATAATTATAATTATGTAAGGTTATTATTATTATTACTGCAGAAGAAGACCAAAGTGATTCCAGTGGTGATTGGCATCCTCAGTGCTATTCCAAAACACCTGGAAGAGCACCTGAACACCACAGGGACCCCAGAAATTACCATCCACCAACTACAAAAAGCAGCTTTACTGGGAACAGTGTACGTCATCTTGTGATGACGATATTTATAACACCAAAATAGGACAAAACCAGGCATCTCAGGTCCTTGGGAAGGACTCAATGTTTGGATAAAGGAAACCAGTCAATAACATCTAGCTGACTGTGCTAAAATCTCATCATCATCATCATCATCATCATCATACAGCTGGCTCCATTATTCTGAACAATAGTGAATACATTAAAAATAAAATAAAAACAATAATTAAAAAACCCCTCCCCTTTGGGGCAAATGTTTACTCCTATTTAGTGGAGGAAAAAACCAGACCTCCAAAAGGTCACTTTACCTAACTGTCTGAACTCTACAGTTTGCAGATTTTGTTTTGTTTCCCCCGTGTTTTCACAGCCCTGTGACTAAGGCAGCAACCACAGCCCCACAGCTCAGTCAGTAGGAAATTTTTAATCATCTTCTGCTGCCTGTTTCTTTGCTTTCCCCAGATGGCTCCATATGAAGCCCTCTGAGCCTACCCAGCACTTCCTTGTGTATCTTGGGCTGGCGTCTGAGGCTGAGAATGAGCTTGTCTCATGTCAGGGCTGGTGACACCTTATCAATGGATTGTGTCTCCAAGTCCATTCGGGAGTTCATTAAATTTAGATAGTGCCCTTTGGCTTCAAGGCTAATGTTTATTAATGAGGCATGCAGCATCGGAGAAGATGGAGCACTTCCCTGAAAGACTCCGACAGGTATGGGAGGAGGCAGATCTTGTGGTGCAAGCTCACCAAGGGGCCTTTTCAATTTGCACACTTATTTATTTTCATGGCTCACTGTCTGCCTCTGTTAACGGAAGGGGCTTCACACATTAGCAGCATCACACAAAATTACCTTGCCATGTCACATCTGGCCTGTCTCATTTAGCTGCAGTCAAAAGTATTTCCAGTGTTTGACTTTAGTTTTAAGACAAACCAGGGGGCTTTCTCCAATCATGTAGAGCAGCATTCTCAAACTGTGGGTCAGGACCCACTAGGTCCTGACAGAAATCTCATACACAATGGAAGGAAGTGCTGCTGCAGGCCCTGATTCCTTGCCACGTTCAGTGTTTCCAGCTGCTGGTGTGCACAGGACGTTGCAATGCTGTCAGATTGTGGAAGGTACGAAGCCTAAAGCAAAAGGTTAAGGAGTCTGAGGTCGAATAAGCAACAGTGAGGATGCAAAGACCTCAAGAAAGTCCAGCTAGCCCTCCTGAGGCACTTGGGGAATGTGTGCATCTTGAGCTGAGCCTCCTGGTGGCCAGTCTCCAGTGCCTCACCTCCTGTCTCACCCTCATCCTAGCCCAGCAGCAAGCCAGAGGGAGAGAACTGTCATGGACCAAGACAGCCCCTCTGGGAATGCAAAGCCGGGCTGAGCTCTGTCAGCTGGTCCAGCCTGGGGTAGGCAGTGATCCCAGGCTCTACAAAAGCCCTCACCAGGGCAGCCTAGCAATCATAGCAACAGGGACCCTCGCCCCACGCGACAGATGCCCACACTTCTCCTGCCACTTGGTTCCTGACCTCAGCCCATCTCCACATACTCCTTCTGCCTCTGGCCTTTTGCCCCATGCTCCCTCAGCCCTCCTTAGCCAAGACACAACAGCCACATTCTGTGCCAATAAATTTCAGACCTCTGACTGCCAAGGACCACTTCCTACATCATTGTCTGCTAAGAGGCAAACCAGGAGGGATGTGGGAGACATGCAGCCCAATCCTGAGCTGCCCGGGACACCTAGGCTTAGTGACACTGAGAAGGGCTGCCGCCGGATCCTGCACCTCCCGAGCTACCGCAGGAGGCGCCTCGGGGGAAGGGGACTTTTGTCCCCTTCCCCTAAGTAAGGTAAGCAGCCCCGCAATGGGGTTACTTACTTTCCCGCCGACCTTTAGGTAAAGGCACTCGTGTAGGGCTCCGTGCCCCACATGAGCGCCTTGGATCCTGCAGAGTGGAGCTCTGCAGACCCGCCTTCCTCCCTCCCCCCGGCACGCCTCCAGCCCACGCCCGGCATGCTTCCCCCCGCCCTCTCTCTGTCCCCCGCTGGCCTCCCCCCTCCCCAGAATGCCTCCTCTCTGCCCCCATCCCCGCCCCTGCTTACCGTGCCATGGCTTGGCGGTCCGGGAGACTGCTGAGCCACAGAAGCTGGGCGACCGCCCTACATTAGCCCAGCACTGGCCGGGACTGGGTTAGCATGGGTGGGAGCCTCGCAAACGTGCCTTAAAGCACATTTGCGACAGTGCTTGGCAGCACAGAGCCGTGCCGCCAAGCACAGGATTGGGCTCATGGGCTCCTCACTTTATTTTTTTTTTAGTCAATGTAATTGAGTAGATGGTGCTCCAACTGGGTTAAAGCAGCAGTGTTGGAGGAGGGGGTTCTTCTCCCTTCCTCACAGATCAAATTCTTGCTACTTTTCAAACTGGAGAGGAAAAGATGTGGGGTTTGTGCATTTTTTTCCTGTGATGGCACACATATGGGAGGTGATTTTTACTGGTCAAACAGCCCTCCCCACTGATGCTCCATTCAAATTTAAGCCCGCAAATTTCACCTGTTGGTGAAAGCCTTCATTTCACCTGTTGGTGTTACAAGAAACTTTGATTGTATCAAGTGCATCAGCTGGTTGAGCCACAGGGCTTTGTGCTCTCTGGCTGGCAGTGGCTCTCCAGGGTTTTTTTCCAGCCTGGCTGCTTGAGACGGGGTGGATCCAGTATTTGTGTTTGGGGGGAGGGGCATGAGCACTACCAACTCCAGGGCCCAGGTCAACTAAGCAGGTAAACCTGGGCTCCAGGTTGAACTTGGTGTCCTCCATGGCTGATGTTCACTGAGTGGGTAGACCTGGGCTGCCACCCGAAGTCCAGATCTACCAGCTGGGTAGACCTGGACTCTTGTTTGAACTGGCCTCCATGACCAAGGTTCGCTGGGTGGGTAGACCTGAGCTCCACCTATACTTGGAATCCAGATCTACCTGCTGGGTAGACCTGGGTTCCTGGTTGAACTGGTTTCCATACCCAGTTTGTTGGGCAGGCATGTCTGGGCTCCAGCCCAGACTTAAAACCCGGATCTATCTGCCTGGTAGACCTGGGTTCCCATTCTGCCTCTTCCAGGTGGGCAGACCTGGGCTCCTGGTCAAGCCTGGGCTCTTTCCTATCCCCTCTGGCATCAGTTTGGGGGGGGGCATGCACCCATGACCCCTCCCTTGAATCCACCCCTGCCTGAAACCCTTTTCCGCTGGAGCTGCCAGTCAGGGACTGACCCTAGGAGGGATAATCTGCATGCATAGCAGGTGCTTTGTACCTAAGCAACAGTTCCCCTTAGGTCCCTTGCTCCTTGGCTGCGGACGCCCTGGCAACTGGAGAAGTTTCTGCAGCCAGTTGTCTTCAAAGAATATTGGCCCCTTCAGCCCAAGAGGAGAAGATTGGCAATGGGGGTCTTTGGGCCATGTCAGGATATTTTGGCATGACTGGAAGAAATTTTCTGCCTGAGCATGGCAAGGCCTGAAAGCCTGGGGCCTGCAACTAGATGTAAGCCCAAGGCTAAAGTAAGGCAAAAGGAAAGTGTACCATGCGACCCTGGACTGACCAAAGGTGACTGTACAAATATATTGAGCCACAGTGACTTTGCAACCCCAGTGCAAATCTATGGGAAAGGGGTTGGTGCATCCTGGGAAGATGATGTAAACAAGTCATGAGAGGATGAGGTAATGGGGATGAGGTCATCCCTTACCTGATTGGTCAAGGGAGCTATAAAAGGGAGGCTGCTAGAACCTACTCTCGTGGGTCATTGGAAGGAGTTTGGAAAAGTGTGAAGCTGTGTTGGAGTATCTGAAGAACAGTGTTTCGCAGCTGTGAGACTGGCTGTTTGTATCATATGCAAATACAGCTTGGTGGTGGACATCTGCCTGGCTCGTGTTTTCATTCCATCTCATTGCTATCTTGGGTCGCTTCAGGTGCCAGCAGTTTCCTGCACTACATCCTCTGCAGGCTTTGCACGCTGCATAGCCCCAATATGCTGAAAGCTGAAAGCCAGGACCTCAAAGGTAGCGTTCTCTGAAGTGCTACCTGTTCCACGTGCAGGGCCAGCTAGGCAGGCGGAGATCAGGGGTCTCAATGCGTGGATGAGACGGTGGTGTAGGAAGGAGGGGTTTAGATTCGTTAGGCACTGGGGAACGTTTTGGGACAAGCGGGGCCTGTACAAGAGGGACGGGCTCCATTTGAACCAGAATGGAACCAGACTGCTGGCGCATAACATTAAAAAGGTGGTAGAGCAGCTTTTAAACTGATCCCTGGGGGAAGGCCGACAGGAGCCGAGGGGCATCCGGTTCGGGACTCCTCATCCCTATGGGATGAGGATGGGGAGGTTAGAGAACAACAAGACAAAGGCAGGGTAGGAGAAGAAATTGGGAAAGGTAGGGTGATGGGATGTGATAGACGGTTTGGCACAATGAGAGGATGCGGGGACAAAGGAGCGAATAAGCAGCCCATCCTGGGGCATTCCGTGTATAAATGCTTTTATGCGAATGCCCGAAGTCTACGAGCAAAGGTGGGAGAACTGGAGTGTCTGGTGACAAGGGAAAATATTGACATAGTGGGCATAACGGAAACCTGGTGGAATGTGGAGAATCAGTGGGATACCGCAATCCCGGGCTATAAACTCTACAGGAGGGACAGGCAGGGGCGTGTTGGAGGTGGGGTGGCCCTTTATGTTAAGGAAGGGATAGAATCCAGCAAAGTAGAGATTGAAGGTGGGTCCAACTCCACCGTAGAATCTCTGTGGGTTAAATTACCAGGCTTGTGCAGCGATGTAATACTGGGGGCGTGCTATCGTCCTCCAGACCAGAAATCGGATGGGGACCTTGAAATGAGGAAACAGATCAGGGAGGTGACAAGGAGGGACAGGGTTGTAATCATGGGGGACTTCAATTATCCTCATATTGACTGGGTCAATTTGTGTTCTGGTCACGATAAGGAAACCGGATTTCTTGACGTGCTAAATGACTGTGGCTTAGAGCAGCTAGTCACGGAGCCCACCAGAGGACAGGTGACTCTGGATTTAATATTGTGCAGTACGCAGGACCTGGTTTGAGATGTCAGTGTTACTGAGCCATTGGGGAACAGTGATCATGCTGCGATCCGTTTCGACGTGCACGTTGGGGGAAGAATACCAGGCAAATCTCTCACAAAAACCCTTGACTTCCGACGGGCGGACTTCCCTCAAATGAGGAGGCTGGTTAGAAGGAGGTTGAAAGGGAGGGTAAAAAGAGTCCAATCTCTCCAGAGTGCATGGAGGCTGCTTAAAACAACAGTAATAGAGGCCCAGCAGAGGTGTATACCGCAAAGAAAGAAGGGTTCCACTAAATCCAGGAGAGTGTCCGCATGGCTAACCAGCCAAGTTAGAGAGGCTGTGAAGGGCAAGGAAGCTTCCTTCCGTAAATGGAAGTCTTGCCCTAATGAGGAGAATAAAAAGGAACATAAACTGTGGCAAAAGAAATGTAAGAAGGTGATACGGGAGGCCAAGCGAGACTATGAGGAACGCATGGCCAGCAACATTAAGGGGAATAATAAAAGCTTCTTCAAATATGTTAGAAGCAGGAAACCCGCCAGAGAAGCGGTTGGCCCTCTGGATGGTGAGGGAGGGAAAGGGGAGATAAAAGGAGACTTAGAGATGGCAGAGAAAATAAATGAGTTCTTTGCATCTGTCTTCACGGAAGAAGACCTTGGGCAGATACCGCTGCCCGAACGGCCCCTCCTGACCGAGGAGTTAAGTCAGATAGAGGTTAAAAGAGAAGATGTTTCAGACCTCATTGATAAATTAAAGATCAATAAGTCACCGGGCCCTGATGGCATCCACCCAAGGGTTATTAAGGAATTGAAGAATGAAGTTGCTGATCTCTTGACTAAGGTATGCAACTTGTCCCTCAAAACGGCCATGGTGCCAGAAGATTGGAGGATAGCAAATGTCACGCCTATTTTTAAAAAGGGAAAGACGGGGGACCCGGGAAACTATAGGCCGGTCAGCCTTACATCCATACCGGGTAAGATGGTGGAATGCCTCATCAAAGATAGGATCTCAAAACACATAGACGAACAGGCCTTGCTGATGGAGAGTCAGCATGGCTTCTGTAAGGGTAAGTCTTGCCTCACCAACCTTATAGAATTCTTTGAAAAGGTCAACAGGCATGTGGATGCGGGAGAACCCGTGGACATTATATATCTGGACTTTCAGAAGGCATTTGACACGGTCCCTCACCAAAGGCTACTGAAAAAACTCCACAATCAGGGAATTAGAGGACAGGTCCTCTCGTGGATTGAGAACTGGTTGGAGGCCAGGAAGCAGAGAGTGGGTGTCAATGGGCAATTTTCACAATGGAGAGAGGTGAAAAGTGGTGTGCCCCAAGGATCTGTCCTGGGACCGGTGCTTTTCAACCTCTTCATAAATGACCTGGAGACAGGGTTGAGCAGTGAAGTGGCTAAGTTTGCAGACGACACCAAACTTTTCCGAGTGGTAAAGACCAGAAGTGATTGTGAGGAGCTCCAGAAGGATCTCTCCAGACTGGCAGAATGGGCAGCAAAATGGCAGATGCGCTTCAATGTCGGTAAGTGTAAAGTCATGCACATTGGGGCAAAAAATCAAAACTTTAGATATAGGCTGATGGGTTCTGAGCTGTCTGTGACAGATCAGGAGAGAGATCTTGGGGTGGTGGTGGACAGGTCGATGAAAGTGTCGACCCAATGTGCGGCGGCAGTGAAGAAGGCCAATTCTATGCTTGGGATCATTAGGAAGCGTATTGAGAACAAAATGGCTAGTATTATAATGCCGTTGTACAAATCTATGGTAAGGCCACACCTGGAGTATTGTGTCCAGTTCTGGTCGCCGCATCTCAAAAAAGACATAGTGGAAATGGAAAAGGTGCAAAAGAGAGCGACTAAGATGATTACGGGGCTGGGGCACCTTCCTTATGAGGAAAGGCTACGGCGTTTGGGCCTCTTCAGCCTAGAAAAGAGGTGCTTGAGGGGGGACATGATTGAGACATACAAAATTATGCAGGGAATGGACAGAGTGGATAGGGAGATGCTCTTTATACTCTCACATAATACCAGAACCAGGGGACATCCACTAAAATTGAGTGTTAGGCGGGTTAGGACAGACAAAAGAAAATATTTCTTTACTCAGCGTGTGGTTGGTCTGTGGAACTCCTTGCCACAGGATGTGGTGCTGGCGTCTAGCCTAGACGCCTTTAAAAGGGGATTGGACAAGTTTCTGGAGGAAAAATCCATTATGGGGTACAAGCCATGATGTGTATGCGCAACCTCCTGATTTTAGGAATGGGTTAAGTCAGAATGCCAGATGTAGGGGAGGGCACCAGGATGAGGTCTTTTGTGATCTGGTGTGCTCCCTGGGGCATTTGGTGGGCCGCTGTGAGATACAGGAAGCTGGACTAGATGGGCCTATGGCCTGATCCAGTGGGGCTGTTCTTATGTTCTTAATAGGCCACCTTGTCTGTCATTCCTAATCTTCTCACCAAGATGGTCAGTTGGTAGCTTCTAACCTACCTTGCTGGGTTGCTGAATTCACAGATATCAAGTTGGATCCCAACAAGAAATCTGAAAGCAGAATATAACTTTTGTTTGCACTGGCATGATTTCAGCAGCCTCTCCCATGCTACTCCAGGAATGTTACATTATTCCTGGAGGCACACTGACCCATGTGGGATTGGCTTTTCAAGGGCATCAGGGGCTGCACAATGTGGGGTGCAGAAAAGTCTTATTCTATGAGCTGCTGGTTCACTCACAGTTTTCTGAATGCCAGCCAGTGTCTCCAAATACCCTACAGAGCTCTACAACAGCTTCTAATGCCATTTTGCTTAATTAGCTATAATCCCTGATTAACAGGCATTAAATTATGGATTAAAATGAGAAAGGGCCAAAAACTGTGATGTGAAAAGATAATAACATATGACAGAAAACGGAACATTTGTCTCCAAAAGGGTAACAATTTTGCTATTTCTGTGGGTTTCCCTTCCAGCAAGCCAGTCCTGAGTGTCTTGGCTAAGAGCAGTTGGACCGACTGTTCAGCAAACAAACCCCTCCAGCTTGTCCACACAAAACTTGAAAGGGTAAATCAGATGAGTCCAGTCGCAGGTTCCCAGCCCTCTGAAGCCATGAGCTGCTGGGGCTTGTTTTCATAAGTCAGACAGCTGGGGGGGGAGGGGGCAGACTCACATACTTTTCATGTAAGGGTGCAATCCTAAGCAAGTTTCCGGCACTGGCACACCTGTGCCAGTAGGGTATGTGCTGCATCCCACAGCTGGGGGGCAGTCACAGAGGCCTCCTCAAGGTAAGGCAATGTTTGTTCCCTTACCTTGGAGTTGCATTGCCCTTATGGTGGTGCTGGAAAGTGGGTTAGGATTGCGCCCTAAGTTTCTTTGACAAAAAAAAAAAAAAAAAAGATTGCTAGTTTTGTGAAAAAGAGACAGTTTTTTTTTTTTTTTGGTCTGTGGACAAAATAGGTCAGTGTTTCTCAAACAGTGGGTCGGGAACCACTAGGTGGGTCCCCATTCATTTCAATATTTTATTTTTAATATATTAGTCTGGTATGTGACTGCATTTGGGGAAATGTTACAGATCTGTACTTTTAACAGGCTACTATGTATATGCTTTTAACAATGACAGTCATTCCTGGGTAAGTGTGGGTAGGATTCCAGCCTAGGATTGTTAAAAATTTTCCTGCTTGATAATGTCACTTCCAGTCATGGTATCACTTCCGGTGGGTCCTGACAGATTCTCACTCTAAAAAGTGGGTCCCGACTCTAAACATCTGAGAACCACTGAATTAGGTTATTCTGGTCTTTATTACATAATCCCACAAATTTTCTTATACATCCTTTAACAAAAGGTATAGAGGGCTCACATGCTTAAGGGATCACCTTTTTCTGTCTCTTCCTTCACAGTATTTATTGATCATTGTCCCAAACTGGAGCACCTCATGCACACACATATACCCCTGGGGCTGCTCCCCAACAGTGGAACCTTTTCCCCAAGAGACAGACTGAAACACAAGCACAGTTTCTGGAAACAACTGTAGGGCCTTTGTCAATTGTGAAAGGAAAAATCAGGTGGGCATTGAAAGTAGTCCTGATCTGTAGGATCTTCTAAATTATCTAATTCTATGTATCCCCCCCCCCCCAATTTTAGCAGAACTGCATAGGTTCTCCCCTCCCCCAGGAGTTCTTCTCAGCACACAGTTTGTATTGTTAGGGTGTTAGGGTCTGGACAGTCAGCTCCTTGGGGCAAAGACTAGGAACCTGACTCACAGCAAATCTGGGGAGGGGCATGTTGTCAGAGGCAAATGGGGCAAAAATGGGCAAAATGGTGGCTACTGCTATTTCCCTCACCAAGAAGCCCAGGAACAATTCTCCATAATTCTGTGGTCAAAAGGCACAAAAACTCTATGGACCAATTGCAAACTCGGCTGGCTGAGGGCCAAATTCTATCCAATTTTCCAGTGCCAGTGCAGCTGTGCCAATGGGGCATGCGCTGCATCCTGTGGTGGGAAGGCAGTCACAGAGACCTCCTGAAGGTATGGGAACATTTGTTCCCTTACCTCAGGGCTGCACTGTGGCTGCACCAGTGCTGGAAGGTTGGATAGGATTGGGCCCTGAGTGCCTAACCATAAGGTCACACAGTTAGTGGTTTCTATGTATTGGGGGGGGGGGCTTCCGAGGTAAACAGGTCAGTTTGAACCCTGAAGGAAAAAGAAAAAAGAAAACCTGAACAAAGCAGTTTGACCCTGCCTAGTGCCCCCCCCAACAGTCATGATGCATTGAGGTCTCAGTGGACACAAAAGAACACAGGAGCAGTGGGGGAGGGGAGAACTGGCCTGGGGGAGTGTAATGGCTGGCAACCATCTTTCCAGCTGGCCATCTCTGAGTGCCTCCCCATCTTTAGGGAACTGTTAGCTTTCACACAGGTTGGTGTAGTGGTTTGGGAGGTAGACTTAGACCTGGAATATCCAGGTTCAAATCCCCCCTCAGCCACAAAGCTTCCTGGGTGACCTTGGCCCAGTTACTTTCTCTCAGCCTCACCTACCTCACAGGGTTGTTGTGAGGACAAAAGGAGAGGAGCAGCTGTGTGCTCCATCCCGGGCTCTTTGGAGGAAGGGTGGTGTCAGGGTTCACGTTGGTTCCTCAAAAGGGAGTAATAATCTCAGCATTCTCAATAAGATCCAAACAAAAGGGAACATGAAACAGGATTTATTAGGATCCAATTAACAATTAAAAACTTTAATATAAATTCAATATGCAGTTAACTAAAGCACTACAAAATAAAGGAGGCTCCTGAACCTGCAAGACTCCTCATCAGGCAAAACCCTTTTATGAACTTGCCAAGAAAAGCTGCAAAGAAAAGATTAAAAACCTAATGCAGTCAGAAATAGTTTCACTCACAGTCCCCAGCTGCTGCTACTCCTCCAGATCCCATCCAACCAAGGAGGCAACGAAGTTCCCTTCTCCACAGGGTTTTATTTTCTATACTAATATGCCCAGTCCTTCTCACCTGGGTCCTTTACTCCTGAGGAAACCCAACTATAAAACCAATGGAAGGAAAGTAAAGACCTACATGAACCACAGTTTCATAACAATAAACCATAAAATTTTTCTAAGAAGTTGAGCTAAAACAAATGAGCTCCACTACAGCTGGCCACTCAGATGTATGATCTTCTTCAGAAACTCACTTCCTAGTTATCTCTTGCTTGTATCAGCCTGGCCAATTATCTGCTGCACCTTTTTGATAAAATACCTCTTAATGATAAGAACCAAGGCAATAGTCATATTTACAATAACATATATTGTAAGTGAAGCTCCATGTGGGACTGCCTCTGAAGATGGTTCATAAACTGCAACTAGTGCAGAACGCAGCTGCCCACGTGGTTGCTGGGGTTCATTGGTTCACCTCAGTCGGGTCACTGCTTTGGCAGCTACAGTGGCTGCCGGTTCATTTCCAGGCTGAATTCAAAGTGGGAGTTTTGTCTTTTAAAGATCTATACAGTTTGGGACCAGTATATTTCAGGGACCACTTTCGTCCATATAATCCTATCCAGGTCAGGTCACCTGAGGAGGCCCTTCTGACTGTGGCGCCACCAGTAGAGGTGAGGGGGATGGCAGCTAGGAATAGGGCCTTCTTGGTGGTGGCACCTAGTTCCCCTGGAATTCCCTTCCCCTGGAATTAAGAACAGCTCCCTCTCTGCAGAATTTTTGGCAGGGCCTCAAGACTTTCTTATTTATGAAAACTTTTAATTGACATTGAGGGCTGGCACTTTTAAATGATTTTTCATTGTCATGCTCCTGGATATTTTAATTGCTTTTAAAATTGTATTGATTTTATGTATTGATTTTATTGTTAGCCACCCTGAGGCCCCTTTGCTGTAAGAGAAAGGCAGGATAAAAGTACTGCAAAAAAACAAACAAACAAATAAATCTTTACCAATAGTAGGGGGCAAACAATGGGGGACAGCTACTGCCTTTAGGTACCCTGCTTGTGGATTTCCCACAGGGATCTGTCAGCATGCTACTGGCAACAGTCCCAAAATACCATCCTTCACCCCATTGAGACAGAGACAATCAGGAATTTTTCCAGGGCACAAAATGCGGTGAAAGGGGGAGCTTCATCAGGCAGCAGCACTGCCTTGGGTGGCTCTTGGCTAACATTCTTCGGCACAGTAACTGTGTTCTGGGGCCTCTGAGGAGAGCACTCTCAAACCTGCTGCCTGTTTTGGACACTCACCTGTGGGAGCCCAGGTGTCGCTGTTTGTCTCAGGGGCGCGTGTTGCAACCTCCCCAGTGCTGTGGAAGAAGCCCAGACAGGGCAAGTTTTGCAAAAATGCTCCCTGTCAATGTGTTTGCTAGAGTGGCTGCATTGAGGCCACTCATGCCTCATGTGGTTTGTGTGCGTGTGATGGAGACAGGATGGAAGAAAAGTTGTTGACAGCAAAAAGGTAAAAGCAAATACTGTATTTTTAGAGCATTCTGCCGACTTTTACAGGCTTGTAAGTGCTCATTTCTCTAACACAAAGCTGAGCTACCACATGTAAAAGGGGGGAAAACATAACAGCAATCATATTTCCAGGGCATCATGAGTCACTGTCCAAAGTTTAAAACTGGAAATAATTTTACAAGAGCTGTCATCACTCCTGGAGGCAGAGGGGAAAAAACTCTCCAGAAAGTCAAAGCTTCTCTAAAATCTTCAGGTCCCCACTGTGACCCATTGTCACGGATCCATGACAGAACTGCCCGTGCAGCACAGTGACCAAGAGTCCACACTGCCAGTCCCTGTCTCTGGTTCAGATCTGCCCTTGGCTAGCAACTGGTTACCTTATGGAAGCCACCATCTTTCCAGCCTCAAGATACACACGATGTTGATACACACTATGAACATGATGATACTGATACCTACTTCATAAGGTTGGTGTAAATATTACTGAGGGATAAGCAGAATATTCCTGACTCAAGATACAGGTTTTTGAAGGGGGGGAGGAATAGTTCAGGAAACAGTTCCAAGATCACCTGGGAAATGGATATTTTTCAAGGCAGTTTTGTGCCAGCTTGTCGGTGCCTTTTCAACTTCTGTCTCCTATTCAGACCAAATGACAGAGATCTACACACCTCACCAAGTCAAGAGGCCTCCAAAATGGTAGTTCTCACTGTCTAGAGAACAACTTGAATACTCCCTTGAATGTCTACAGAACATTCCACTAGTGCAGCTGCTTTTTACAGAAAGGAAAGCAGCTTGCATTAGCAGAAGTGGGTCAGAGTAACAGCACCCACATTGTAAGGATATTCAAGGAAGCATCCAAGTTATTGCCTGGAGTGCCTACATTGTGCCTCTGCATTCTCAAGGCAGGCCCAGGCCAAGCCAACATCCCAGGAACAAGGTGCCTTCTAGGGGGGAGTCAGGTGGGTGTACTCAGGTAGGTGATCTGGATGCAGTCAGGTGACTCTGCCTGAACTGACCACATTCTTTGGACTTATAAAACTCAGGTCTCCAAGCCAACCTGGCACCCACTACTTTGCTGAACTAGCAACCCAGGCTCCCCTTATTTTGCTTTGCCTCACCCCCCCCCCAATCTGCTGTAGAACTGATCCCCTGACGTTCTACCCCAGCCCTGTCATGGCTGCTCCTTCTGCCTCAACACTCCTTAATGGATGGCTGTTTCCCTCTGGCCTGCCTGGCACAGCTACAGTGTGACTGAAAAAAAAACCTTAATGCTACCTTAGAGGCAGTTCTATCCAAAATATGGCCCAAATGTTCAAGGACGGCTATAAGAACATTTCCAAAAGAAGGAAGGCATTCTTTGGTACAGAATGCCAAAGAATTCTTTGCCTGCCCCACTGATAGGTTGCTCAGTTGTGAGATGCTCTGGGTGACTGTGGGGCAATCACTGACTCTCAGTCCAACCTAACAAGGTTGTCGTGAGGAGAAAAGAAGGAAGCATAGATGGTGTCCTCAGCTCCTTTGTTGAAGGGTATGATAAAATAATAGGTTGATACCGAGCTAAACAAGCGCATCGGTAAAGCAGCTACCACGTTTTCCAGACTCACAAAGAGAGTCTGGTCCAACAAGAAGCTGACGGAACATACCAAGATCCAGGTCTACAGAGCTTGCGTCCTGAGTACACTTCTGTACTGCAGCGAGTCATGAACTCTTTGCTCACAACAGGAGAGGAAACTGAACGCTTTCCACATGCGCTGCCTCCGACGCATCCTCGGCATCACCTGGCAGGACAAAGTTCCAAACAACACAGTCCTGGAACGAGCTGGAATCCCTAGCATGTATGCACTGCTGAAACAGAGACGCCTGCGTTGGCTGGGTCATGTCGTGAGAATGGATGATGGCCGGATCCCAAAGGATCTCCTCTATGGAGAACTCGTGCAAGGAAAGCGCCCTACAGGTAGACCACAGCTGCGATACATGGACATCTGCAAGAGGGATCTGAAAGCCTTAGGAGTGGACCTCAACAGGTGGGAAACCCTGGCCTCTGAGCGGCCCGCTCGGAGGCAGGCTGTGCAGCATGGCCTTTCCCAGTTTGAAGAGACACTTGGCCAACAGTCTGAGGCAAAGAGGCAAAGAAGGAAGGCCCATAGCCAGGGACACAGACCAGGGACAGACTGCACTTGCTCCCGGTGTGGAAGGGATTGTCATTCCCAGATTGGCCTTTTCAGCCACACTAGACGCTGTTCCAGAACCACCATTCAGAGTGCGATACCAGAGTCTTTTGAAACTGAAGGTTGCCACCAGCCCTAATGGCAGTTATCACCTGCAGCGTTGACAGGACTCCTGGCAACGTAAGACTATTAGAAGAGCCCCACTGAGTGTGGGAAGCCCTGCAGAGGCTTCTGCAAGAACCCCCATTCCACCCCAAGCCTCTAAAAAAGTTAAATGTGCATTACTTTACACTTACTTATATTGAAGTGCATCTGCCATTTTGCTGCCCATTCTCCCAGCTTGGAGAGATCCTGCTGGAGCTTCTCACAATCCCTTCCGATGTTCACCATTCTGAAAAGCTTAGTGTCATCTGCAAATTTGGCCACCTCACTGCTCACCCCTGTCTCCAGGTCATTTATGAAGAGGTTGAAAAGCACCAGTCCCAGGACAAATCCTTGGGGCACTCCGCTTTTCACCTCCCTCCACTGTGAAAATTGCCCATGGACACCCACTCTCTGCTTCCTGGTCCTCAACCAGTTCCTAATTCATGAGAGGATCTGCCCTCTAATTCCTTGGCTGTGGAGTTTTCTCATCAGCCTTTGATGAGGGACTGTGTCAAACACCTTCTGAAAATCTAGATATGTAACTCCTGGAGATTGAAACCTTTGGTGCTGATATTCTTTATGTCATGAGACTTCACGGATTATCAGATGACAGTCCTTGCTCCAAATGAGCTATAATCCCAGATTTGACACAAGGTAAACAACAAAGTGTGGGGAGAGTGACAGAGACAAGTGTGAACAGGGGAAGTATATGACAGTCTGTCAGTTACACACATTCAGATTTAGGCCCATGCCAGACATGGAATTATTTCATGGGAAATGATATCTGTGAGTTCATCTATGAGTTTCAACCTATGTGGAATTTGCAACCACACATTCACTCCAGTCTATGGAAAAAGCCATGCTAGTCCCTCCTCCACTGCTGTCAATCATCTTTCCACTATCTTCTTTTGTCTAAACATATCCCAGAAGTACTTGCCTGCTGAAAAGGGCAGGGATTTTCCTCAAAGTGTTTGCCCTCCTGACAGCCCAATCTATGATGTATACTCGGACATTAGTCCCATTAGAGTCAATGGGGCTTACTTCCAGGAAAGTGTGGATAGGATTGTGCTGAGAGGCAGTAAAGTCCTGGTCCTGCAAACCAGTGGCAGATGTTCCATTCACTTGATGGGGCGCATGCCCCTGGCCCAGAGCCTTGCACACCTTTAGGACCCCATTGAAGCCTCTCTGAGGCTCCTGACGGGGTTGGAAACTGTGCTTTCAGTTTGCCGGAAGCACAATTTAAAGTATCTGGGAACCTTCAGGAGGCTTCCCCAATGCATCCTGGAGTCGCGCGAGGCACCTTGTACTCCAGGTAAGTGGGGTGGGGTGGGGTGGCAGTATCCCATGGGGAGGCACAATTGCAGACCTTTGCCCCGGGGTGCAGGGCTGGGGAGATCTGCTACTGCTGCAGACCCTCTCCCTGTAGACAATTTAGCTGTCATCTCAACTCCTCTGAAGACTGAGCATTCAGGGATATCAGACAACAATAACGATTTTCCAGCCAGATGTTCCAAACCTATGTGGAGGATTCTGAATTCACAGATTAAGAAGTGGAAAATATGCCTGGCTTATTTTGTAGGGAATAAAAAAGATAACAAAATATCGATGAGTTTTGCATCCCCCAGGGAAACTGATTTCCAAGTGGGTTTTTGTACATGTCTTCTGGGCCTTAGATATAGTTAGGAGTGGGGACTAGGCAGTGGGTGGAAGACTTCAAAAGACTTTAAAATCTAAAGAGCAATTTGAAGGAAGCAATTCTCTCCCGACTTTCTGGTCCAGATTGCTCAAACAAGGAATAAATCAGAATATAATTTTCTAACTTAAACATCAGCTCTGGAAAAATTCACCCTGATAGCCACCTAACTCTCTCCCTTTCTCTCCCCTGCAAATAATCTAAGCTGCAGGGTCATCTGACTGCAAATCAAGTCCAAGCTGAAATTAAATCTCACGTGTGATTTAAAATAATGTGTGTGTGTGAAGACACACTTCTGCGCACATGCACAGACACACAATCCTGAATTTATATAGGCATCAGAGATAAGGTAAAAGAATAAGGATGACAAGCGCCTCTCTTCTGCGTGACCTGCTTTTGAATAAACAACATTATACTCCACAGTCAATTATCTCCAAAGTACAAAGTGTTCTGTTACCAAAAAAGGACTGTTAGCAGCGGCTGGTCAGAGAGGACGCGTCCGTGCACCAAAGTGAGCGTTTAATCTTTTCTGTTCCTGTACAATTTTATACAAATGGGGTTGGATTGCAGGCCGCAGACAAGATGTAGCCGTGTTCTTTTTTCTATTATTTCACAAAACATCTAATTGCAGGCTTCAACCAGAGGTGCCGGCATTGCTAGGGAAATATTATTATTATTAATTATTAACGTTATTTCTACCCCGCCTTTCTCCCCGGAGATACTCAAGGCGGCTTTCAACAAGGTTAAAACAAATTAAAAAACATAATTGAAAAACAGATAAAAGCATATTAACAACATATCATAAAAACAGTAGTCAGATAAAAAAGTAGTCAGGTAAAAGAGCATAGAGCAGCAAATCATAAAAGAATCAGGCCTGTAACCAGGTATTTAAAAATATATTAAAAGATGTTAAGAAGATGTTTTAAAAGGCCGGCAACTCAGAAGGCTTGTCTAAACAGAAGGGTCTTCAGGCCTCACCGAAAAGTTTCAAGAGAGGGAGCAGTTCTTAAGTCAAGGGGAAGGGAATTCCATGGCATCAGTGCCACTACTGAGAAGGCCCTATTTCTTGCCGCTGCCCCACATACCTCCCTAGGTGGCGGCACTTGTAAAAAGGCCTTCTCTGATGACCTAAGAGGATGAGCTGGATTGTACAGGAATAGGCGATCTCTAAGATGCCCTGGCCCAGAGCAGTATAGAGCTTTAAAGGTCAAAACCAGCACCTTGAATTGGGCCTGGAAACGAATGGGCAGCCAATGCAGCTGCTGAAGAAGCAGACTGACAGAGTCAAACCGCCTACCTCCAGTAACTACACGGGCCGCCGCATTCTGCACTAGTTGCAGTTTCCGAACCATCTTCAAGGGCAGCCCCACATAGAGCGTGTTACAATAATCTAATCTCGATGTCACCATGGCATGAATCACCATGGCCAGGTCTGCACGATCCAAGTACAGCTGCAGTTGGCACACCAGCCAAAGCTGAGCAAAGGCTCCCCTAGCCACAGCCGTCACCTGGGAATCCAGGAGCAGCTGCGAGTCCAGGTGGACCCCCAAGCTGCGGACCTGCTGCTTCAGGGGGAGTGTAACTCCATTCAGCGCAAGCCGATAGTCCAGCACCTGCATCAAGGATTTCCGAACCAGGAGAGACTCTGTCTTATCCAGATTTAGTTTCAGATTGTTAGCCCCCATCCAGATCCTCACTGCCTCCAGACAGCGCTCCAGGCCCTCAACCGCCACCCTGGAGTCTGGAGGAAAGGAGAGATAGAGCTGGGTGTCATCGGCATATTGATGGCACCCCACTCCAAACCCCTGGATGACCTCTCCCAGTGGTTTCATGTACATGTTAAATAGCATGGGGGACAGAATTGAACCCTGTGGCACCCCGCACCTCAAGGGCTAGGGTGTCGAACAGGCATCCCCCATCACCACCATCTGGGTCCGATCCTCCAAGTAGGAGCAGAACCACAGTAAAACAGTGCCTCCAACTCCCAACTGGGTCAATCGGCCCAGAAGGATATCATGGTCAATGGTATCGAAAGCCACTGAGGGGTCCAGCAGGACCAACAGGGATGCACTCCCCCTGTCCAGTCCCTGGTGTAGGTCATCCACCAAGGCGACCAAGGCAGTTTCCATCCCAAAGCCTGGTCTGAAACCAGATTGAAAAGGATCCAGATAATCTGCTTTATCGAAGACCCTCTGGAGTTGAGGCGCCACCACCTGATCAATTACCTTGCCCAGAAACAGTGTGTTGGAGACTGGCCAGTAGTTGTCTAATACAGTGGAATCCAGGGAGGTCCTCTTCACCGCCCATTTCAAAGCACATGGTAACATCCCCTCATTCAAGGAAGAGTTGACCACCCTCCCTATTCACTCAGCCAGCCCACCCCGGGCAGCTCTTATCAGCCAAGCTGGCCTCACACTCCAAAGGAGTCTGTCCACATCCTCAGGCTGTACAAGTTGAAAAGAATCCCACAACACCGGACAAGCAGTTGCCAAGGGGACATCGTCAGACACTGTCAATGTGGCATCCAAGTCGTGACGAATACAATCGATTTTATCTGCAAAATGTTGTGCAAACACGTCACAGTGGCTGACTGTGTGTTCCTCCTGGTCTACTGGAGGGGCCTGATGGAGGAGGCCCCATACCACCTGGAACAGCTCTGCCGGACAGTTCTCAGCAAACGCAATAGTAGCAGAGAAGAAAGATGTCTTCGCTGCCACCACCGCCATGGAATAGGCTCTGTAATGAGCTCTACTCCGTGTCCGATCGGATTCATCACAAGTTTTCTGCCACCGTCGCTCTAGATGCCTGCCCTGCCACTTCATCATTCACAGCTCCTCAGTGAACCAAGGAGCTGCTCTGAGTCTACGACGTGGCAGAGGTCACTCCGGAGCAATCTCCTCCACTGCCCTGGTCATTTCCCCATTCCAGAGATCAACCAGGGCCTCAGATGAGACGCCAGTCTTGGCAGTGGGAAAATCCCCCAGAGCCCTCAGGAAACCTTCAGGATCCATTAGCCTCCGAGGGCAGACCATAGAAAGTGGTCCCCCACCTCTGCGAAGGTAAGAAGCCGCAGCAAGCCTAAACCTTACCAGGAAGTGATCTGTCCATGACAACAGAGTGATCTTAATCTCCTCTACATCCAGATCACTACCCCCTTGCCCAGCTGTAAACACCAGGTCCAGCACGTGTCCTGCAGTATGTGTTGGGGCCAAGATCTTCTGGGACAGGCCCATGGTTGTCATGGCGGCCATGAAATCCTGAGCTGCACCTACTGCAGGGGCCTTGGCATGAACATTGAAGTCCCCCAGCACTAATAGACGGGGGGACTCCAATGCTACCCCCGAGATCACACCGGTCTGCTCAGGCAGCAAGACTGTTGGGCAGCAGGGCGGGTGGTAGACCAACAGAATCCCAATCCTGTCTGGCCCTCTCAACACAACATGCAGGCACTCAAACCCAGCAAACTGCTGGACAGGGCACCTGGTAAGGGAGATGGACTCACGATAGACCATTGCAACTCCCCCTCCCTGTCCCTGCAATCTTGGCTGCTGCAACACCTGGAAAGCTGGTGGACAAAGTTCAGAGAGACTAACTCCTCCCGCCATGTTCAACCAGGTCTCTGTAACGCATACCAGGTCGGCTTTCTCATCCAGGATTAAATCCCGGATGATGCAGGTTTTGTTATTCACCGACCTGGCACTCAAAAGCAGCAGCTTCAGATCCAGGGACTCACTGTCAAGACCACCAGGCATCCGAGAACTGGGGGAAGGACCAGAAGGAGATGATCTGCCTATGATGGGTTCTCCTTCTCCTGTAATGGCCTGTCCAACCCCCCCCCCCCCATATCTTCCCTGGACCGTCACTCTCTTGATAGTGGCACCCCTCCCTTCCCCTGAGCTCCCGCCTAAGCAAAAACACATGTGGCGAGGCCTATCTTCTGAGACTGGCCTATACAGACAGAAACAACCAGCAGGGCTGCTTATGAAAAAGATAAATGATAACAGGTCTGCTTTGTGCAGGTCGGTTCTGACAGAAAAGCAGAAAAACAAATAATTACTTGCATGTGTAGAGTGGAAGAGGACTAATGGGCCCATAGGATAAACATTCCCTTTTACAGTGGCTTCATTCTGCAAGACTCCCTGGGTAGATATTGAAATGGTTCTCTTTTCTCCCCCCTCCCATATTGGCTCTTAACAACTTGGAATCTGCAATGACAAATAGTAATTTTAGGGCACCAGGTGGCAAGCAGAACTAACTCTCCCTCTACCCCCATTTGCCAACTGAAAAGGGTGGAAGCATTTGCCAGTGTGTTGGGGGAAATGTTGGAAAAATAGGTTCTCATCTGGACTTCCATGGGATTATTCTGATGTGCTGTGGCCTGCTCTGCCAAGCAGAATGCTCAAAAGTATATCACCCTAATCAGGGGCTGCCTTACAGCCCCTTGGCTCATCTAGCCCAGTATTCTCTACTCCATCCAGCAGCAGCTCTCCAGGATTACAGGCACCAGCCCAGCCACGTGAGAGTCTGAGCTGGGACCATTCACTGAGCTGGGATCTTGCTCCGCCACAAACATCCAGATCATCTATGAGGAAAGCACAAATGGCTGATTTGAACTAGGTCCACCTCACCTGGGGTTTACTACTTCAACTGGTAGCAGCTCTTCAGGAACTCAGGCAAAAAGACTTGACCAGCCCTGCTACCTGAACACCTTTCAGATGGAGTTGCAGGGGACTAAAGCTGCAGCCATTCACACAGAAAGCAGAAGTCCTACTGTCAAGTGATGGCACAGCCTAAAAGGATCACAGCCAGTTCCTGCATAGCCCCAAAGGCTGCTTGGTCAGAGCCTGGAAATGGACTAGAAACCCTCTGCTGATGCAAAACTGTAAGGAAAGGCTCCAAGTGTGCACCAGGGGAAATAATTCAGGATGGTGCTGAGGGGTGTGACAAATATTGCCAACTGGCCGATTATCTGACAAACGTCAATAGCACTCATGCATTCAGATTGTGATCAGGTATAGTGTGAAAATGAGCCTGTGGATGGACAAACATAAGAACATAAGAACAGCCGCACTGGATCAGGCCATAGGCCCATCTAGTCCAGTTTCCTGTATTTCACAGCAGCCCACCAAATGCCCCAGGGAGCACACCAGATAACAAGAGACCTCATCCTGGTGCCCTCCCTTGCATCAGACATAACCCATTTCTAAAATCAGGAGGTTGCACATGCTCAACCAGGCTTGTAACCCGTAATGGATTTTTCCTCCAGAAACTTGTCCAATCCCCTTTTAAAGGCGTCCAGGCTAGACGCCATCACCACATCCTGTGGCAAGGAGTTCCACAGACCAACCACACGCTGAGTAAAGAAATATTTTCTTTTGTCTATTCTAACTCTCCCAAAAATCAATTTTAGCGGATGTCCCCTGGTTCTGGTGTTATGTGAGAGTGTAAAGAGCATCTCTCTATCCACTCTGTCCATCCCTTGCATAATTTTGTATGTCTCAATCATGTCCCCCCTCAGGCGTCTCTTTTCTAGGCTGAAGAGGCCCAAACGCCGTAGCCTTTTCTCATAAGGAAGGTGCCCCAGCCCAGTCATCATCTTAGTCGCTCTCTTTTGCACCTTTTCCATTTCCACTATGTCTTTTTTGAGATGCGGCGACCAGAACTGGACACAATACTCCAGGTGTGGCCTTACCATCAATTTGTACAACAGCATTATAATAGCCGTTTTGTTCTCAATACCTTTTCTAATGATCCCAAGCATAGAATTGGCCTTCTTCACTGCCACTGTATGTTGGGTCGACACTTTCATCGACCTGTCCACCACCACCCCAAGATCTCTCTCCTGATCTGTCACAGACAACTCAGAACCCATCAGCCTATATCTAAAGTTTTGATTTTTTGCCCCAATGTGCACGACTTTACACTTACTGACATTGAAACGCATCTGCCATTTTGCTGCCCATTCTGCTAGTTTGGAGAGATCCTTCTGGATCTCCTCACAATCATGTCTGGTCTTCACCACTCAGAAAAGTTTGGTGTCGTCTGCAAACTTTGCCACCTCACTGCTCAACCCTGTCTCCAGGTCATTTATGAAGAGGTTGAAGAGCACCGGTCCTAGGACAGATCCTTGGGGCACACTGCTTTTTACTTCTCTCCATTGTGAAAATTGCCCTTTGACATGCACTCTCTTTCCTGGTCTTCAACCAGTTCTCAATCCATGAGAGGACCTGCCTTCTAATTCCCTGACTGTGGAGATTTTCAGTAGCCTTTAGTGAGGGACCATGTCAAATGCCTTCTGAAAGTCCAGATATATAATGTCCATGTGTTCTCCCGCATCCACATGCCTGTTGACCTTTTCAAAGAATTCTATACGGTTTGTGAGGCAAGACTTACCCTTACAGAAGCCATGCTGATTCTCCCTCAGCAAGGCCTGTTCATCTATGTGTTTTGAGATCCTATCTTTGATGAGGCATTCCACCATCTTACCTGGTATAAATGTTAGGCTGACCAGCCTATAGTTTCCCGGGTCCCCCCTCCTTCCCTTTTTAAAGATCAGTGTGACATTTGCTATCCTCCAATCCTCTGGCACTGTGGCCGTTTTGAGGGACAAGTTGCATATTTTAGTCAAGAGATCAGCAACTTCATTCTTCAATTCCTAAATAACTCTTGGGTGGATGCCATCAGGGCCCGGTGACTTATTGATCTTTAATTTATCAATGAGGTCTGAAACATCTTCTCTTTTAACCTCTATCTGACTTAATTCCTTGGTCAGGAGGGGCCGTTCGGGCAGCGGTATCTGCCCGAGGTCTTCTGCCGTGAAGACAAATGCAAAGAACTCATTTAATTTCTCTGCCATCTCTACATCTCCTTTTATCTCCCCTTTCCCTCCCTCACCATCCAGAGGGCCAACCGCTTCTCTGGCGGGTTGCCTGCTTCTAACATATTTAAAGAAGCTTTTATTACACCCCTTAATGTTGCTGGCCATGTGTTCCTCATAATCTCTCTTGGCCTCCCGTATCACCTTCTTACATTTCTTTTGCCACATTTTATGTTCCTTTTTATTCTCCTCATTAGGGCAAGACTTCCATTTACGGAAGGAAACTTCCTTGCCCTTTAAGTCCTCTCTAACTTGGCTGGTTAGCCATGCGGACACCTTCCTGGACTTAGTCGAGCCCTTCTTCCTTTGTGGTATATACCTCTGCTGGGCCTCTATTACTGTTGATTTGAGCAATCTCCATTCTCTCTGTAGAGACTGGACTCTTTTTACCTTCCCTTTCCACCTCCTTCTAACCAGCCTCCTCATTTGAGTGAAGTTCGCTCATCGGAAGTAAAGGGTTTTTGTGAGAGATTTGCCTGGTATTCTTCCCCCAACGTGCATGTCGAAACGGATCGCAGCATGATCACTGTTCCCCAATGGCTCAGTAACACTGACATCTCAAACCAGGTCCTGCGTACTGCACAATATTAAATCCAGAGTCACCTGTCCTCTGGTGGGCTCCGTGACTAGCTGCTCTAAGCCACAGTCATTTAGCACGTCAAGAAATCCGGTTTCCTTATCGTGACCAGAACACAAATTGACCCAGTCAATATGAGGATAATTGAAGTCCCCCATGATTACAACCCTGTCCCTCCTTGTCACCTCCCTGATCTGTTTCCTCATTTCAAGGTCCCCATCCGATTTCTGGTCTGGAGGACGATAGCACGCCCCCAGTATTACATCGCTGCTCAAGCCTGGTAATTTAACCCACAGAGATTCTACGGTGGAGTCGGACCCACCTTCAATCTCTACTTTGCTGAATTCTATCCCTTCCTTAACATAAAGGGCCACCCCACCTCCAACACGCCCCTGCCTGTCCCTCCTGTAGAGTTTATAGCCCGGGATTGCGGTATCCCACTGATTCTCCGCATTTCACCAGGTTTCCGTTATGCCCACTATGTCAATGTTTTCCCTTGTCACCAGACATTCCAGTTCTCCCATCTTTGGTCGTAGACTTCGGGCATTCGCATAAAAGCATTTGTACATGGAATGCCCCAGGATGGGCTGCTTGTTAGCCCCTTTGTCCCCGCATCCTCTCACTGTGCCAAACCGTCTATCACATCCCATCACGCTACCATTCCCAATTTCTCCTCCTACTCTGCCTTTACATTGTTGTTCTCTAACCTCCTCATCCTTGTCCCATAGGGATGAGGAGTCCCAAACCGGATGCCCCTCGGCTCCTGTCGGCTTTCCCCCAGGGATCAGTTTAAAAGCTGCTCTGCCACCTTTTTAATGTTATGCGTCAGCAGTCTGGTTCCATTCTGGTTCAAGTGAAGCCTCTTGTACAGCCCCCGCTTGTCCCAAAACATTCCCCGGTGCCCAACAAACCTAAACGCCTCCTCCCTACAACACCATCTCATCCACGCATTGAGACCCCTGATCTCCGTCTGCCTAGCTGGCCCTGCGCGTGGAACAGGTAGCACTTCCAAGAACACTACCTTTGAGGTCCTGGCTTTCAACTTCCTTCCTAATAGCCTAAATTTGGCTTCCAGGACATCCTGGCTACACTTGCCCACGTCGTTGGTGCCGACATGCACCACAACCGCTACCTCTCCCCCAGCACTGTCTACCAGCCTGTCTAGATGAGAAGGGATGTCCGCAACCTTCGCACCAGGCAGGCAAGTCACCATGCGGTCCTCACATCCGTCGCAACCCCCCCTCTCTATGTTTCTAATAATTGAATCCCCCACTACAAGAAGCCCCCCACCCCCCTCCTGCCGAGGAGTATCCTGAGTGCGTTCGGATATGGGCCCGTCCACTGGAGAAGGGGTCCCTCCCAGGGAATTGTTTCCCTCCTCTCCAGGATGACGTCCTCCAGCCCCGAGACTTCCCACACGGGCAGCTGAGAAGTTGCACGCCTGAGGGTGGGATGAAACCTGATCATCCCTGGAAGTCTCCCCACGGTCCTTCTCTGCCTGCCTCTGCTTCTCCAGGTCGGCCACCAAGGCTTCAAGGGAGCGGAGGCGTTCCCTGAGACCCTGGAGCTCCTTGCACCGAGGACACACCCATGACTTATGTCCCAGAGGCATATAGTCATACATGTGACATGACATACATGTCAACAGAAGTGCTTGTGCCCTTTCTATTGGAGACTCTCCCTTTGTCCAGCAGTGGGTATTTTTGCAGAGGTTAAAGACACTGTTCCATTGTTTTAATGTACTGATACACATTATAGTAATTTGTAGGTAGATCTCTCTCCAGGTAGCTAAATAATGTAGAAGTATAAATTAGACCTATTTTGGTATAGGTCTAATTTAGTATAAATTTATAGGTCTAATTTAGTATAAATTATAGCAGCTACCATGTTTTCCAGACTCACAAAGAGAGTCTGGTCCAACAAGAAGCTGACGGAACATACCAAGATCCAGGTCTACAGAGCTTGTGTCCTGAGTACACTTCTGTACTGCAGCGAGTCATGGACTCTCTGCTCACAACAGGAGAGGAAACTGAACGCTTTCCACATGCGCTGCCTCCGACGCATTCTCGGCATCACCTGGCAGGACAATGTTTCTAACAACACAGTCCTGGAATGTGCTGGAATCCCTAGCATGTATGCACTGCTGAAACAGAGACGCCTGCGTTGGCTCGGTCATGTCGTGAGAATGGATGATGGCCGGATCCCAAAGGATCTCCTCTATGGAGAACTCGTGCAAGGAAAGCGCCCTACAGGTAGACCGCAGCTGCGATACAAGGACATCTGCAAGAGGGATCTGAAGGCCTTAGGAATGGACCTCAACAGGTGGGAAACCCTGGCCTCTGAGCAGCCTGCTTGGAGGCAGGCTGTGCAGCATGGCCTTTCCCAGTTTGAAGAGACACTTGGCCAACAGTCTGAGGCAAAAAAGGAAGGCCCATAGCCAGGGAGACAGACCAGGGACACACTACACTTGCTCCCAATGTGGAAGGGATTGTCACTCCCGAATCGGCCTTTTCAGCCACACTAGACGCTGTTCCAGAGCCACCTTTCAGAGCGCGATACCAGAGTCTTTTGAGACTGAAGGTTGCCAATACAATAAAATAAATTAGATTAATAATCCCAGAAAGTTGTTACGTAGCTACTCTAAATACCACTTGGTGCAGAGCTTTCTCTAGATAGAAAAAGAAGAAAGAAAATATGCACCAGGCAAATGAGACATAAGGGTGTTATTTTTTTTCCTGCTCGTCGATATTTATACAGAGGATTTAAGGTAGAAAAGAAAAAGAGAGGAAGAGACGTGGTTGCCAGTTGGGGCAATGCCTTGCACACCCTGCCCCTCCCCCATGATGCACTGGGTGTTACTGTGGTCACTGATACTGAAAGTGTACACAGCCTGTGAGATTTGGTTTGGATGACTAGTAGCTGTGCTGACAATGACACCAGCCCGACACTGGTCCTGGGAGGGATGCCTGATGGGCACTTCTCTACAGGAACTCAAACTCCACCACTTGAAGCAGTAGAATCGCTGAACCAAGACCACTGTTAAGAAATTGAGTACTGATTTATAGCATTTCTGACACACTCTTATCTGTAAGCTATTTCCAGGCTCTGAAAAAAGCGAGATAACATTATGCATGTGGAAATGGAAGAAAGGAAAAAGATACTAAGGAAATTCACCATCAATCTTCTGAAAGTTCTTGCTGGGCTCAGGGTCCAGCTGGGCCAATCAGTTAACCAGCGGGATGCTGGTGCCCTCCAGATCTATGGAGGCATCGTCCCAAGATTATGTTAAGAAGGAATAAGAAAAGAACGTCCAGGTGCGGACCTCAAGCCTCTTGCACAATTATGCACAGGACCCAGCTCAGCCCCAGTGATTCTTTCCCTTCCAGTCAGCAGTGAAAAGGGTCCACTCTGAAGCTGGGATTTCAGTACGTTTTCGTCTTTGCATTCCATCGTTTTCAGATATGTGCTGACCTCACCTACTCCTAAAACACATTTGGTTAATTAGTTTAATTATCTGCTTTAGGTCAGTGCATCACAGGGCTGGTGCAAGTTCACCATCAAAGAAGCTTAAATACTCTGACAGAGGAGCACGAGAAGGAAAAAAATTCTAAAATGCACAGTCAACTTTGGAGGAATAATTCTTCATTCGGAAATCACCAGCAAAATTTGGGGCATGATCAAATCACACAGGCAGCTCAGCCGCAAACCAGGCTCACCATCCTCAAGAGACCTTCCACTCCTCCCTTGGCTGCCCTCAGGCGGTTGTGCATTATGTGTCAAACACATTGTAATATCCCTGGAATAAGAGGCTTACGACTGCTTCCCATAGAGTGATCTGACCAGCTTACTTTGCATGAGCAGACCACATGTGCTCAGAGCTCCAAGCAGTCTGCAGTGTCACTATAGCAGGTGACACTTGTGCACACAGAGGTAGCTCATCTCACAGAATGGCAGGGTACTTGGCAGGACAGATGAAGAGGAAATTGAAGGGCTTTATTGAGCCATCGAAGGTTTGTGCATCTGCTTTATGAGTAATTGCCACACATCTCCTAAAACCGCTGCTGTTCTTATTTATAGAACATATGCATATGTGCCACATTTCAGGTGGCTTTAAGGAAACAATGTGTTTGCAGCCTGCTAGGATGGAAATGGAAATTCTGATTTGCCCATTGAAATGCTCCAGGTTAAATTAGGACAGCCAGATGTGTTTTTGACATGCTAAGATGAACATGGAAATGTTTGATTTGCCAAAAGGGTAAAGGAAAGGTCAGAAATTACATTGTAGGGGTACAGTGACAATTATTTCTCCCCACATGTGGCTAGGCACCTGATTGGTAAAATAAAGTAAAACAGCTTGGTCTGCATTGTCGATTATTATGTCTCCTAGAGCAGTGTCAGTCTTGCTCAAAATCTACTCCTCCTCTTCTACCCCCAATCCACTCCAGTCAGCTATTCCTTACTTGTGGAGTAGCAGCCATGTTCCACCACAAATACATCAAGTGTGAAGGCACATCTCTAGGCACACAGGGGGAGCCACAGGTGTCTCAAGCCCTTGAGTGCTTACTATTCCCTGTGCATGTTTACACAACAACACTGGTAAAAGCCAACTGACACTTTAGGCAGGATTGGGAAAGCAGCTCTCCGCTCAGATATCAAACCATGGGGAAAGCCCAATTAAAAGTGCAACCAACCCTTTATTCAAACCCTCTGCAGCTCTGTTTTGGCTGACTCATGGAACCAGACTCCGGATTGCTATCTCTTCGAGCAAGGTTCACCTGTTCTGAAAACTATGTGTCAAGATCAGAAATCAAGTGAGGCTTGCTTCATGACTCCGCATGTGCCAAAAGCAAAAGAAAGGCTTGTGCACTGGAGCTGAGGGCTGGTGGGTGAGCAGGGCACCCTTCAAACACTGTCACTTTGTCAAGGGAATAGCTGGAGTCCCGAGGCCCAGGGGGATGGGATCCCCGGTCTTACTCGCTTGAAGGATATAAGGCTTCTGCCTTGCCTTTTCTTACCTTTGGATGCTGTGAAGGTGGCTGAGGTCCTGGGACTGGCTCTGTAATGTAGGTCTTCTTGGTACTTGAAGGCGGGTACTGCCCAATGGGATTCTGGGTTGAAGAACCAGAAAGAGGGGGGCACACTGGTTCAGGCTTCCAGGCGTTTTGTGGCATGTAGGATGGTTCTGCGGCACTTCGTCCCCCATAGCTTGGGCCCCCAGGGTAGGTAGATTCCTGGTAGCGGGTCTGCGGTGCTGCATAACTATAACTTGGTTCTGGGAGATGTGCGGGTTGGGGTGCATAACTGTAGTCAGCCATGCGGGGCTGAGGTGGCGCATAGGGTGATTGGCCCAGAGAAGGAGCAGACAGAGAAGCTTGGCTCGGGACCAGGCTGCTGTACTGGGGCGCTGGTGGCTGGAACGGAGCAGCAGGCTGAGCTGATTTCACCTGTACATTGAAGGTCGGACGGGTAGAGGTGGAGGCCGTAGCGTAAGAAGCTGGAATTGGCTGAGGCTTCAGGGTGCCAACTGGTGTCACCGGAATTGGAGAGGGCTGCAGGCCAGGCTTGGAGGCAGATTTCTTGGTGGCGGTCAGTGGAGGCTGGTTGGGAATGACCATGCGCTTGTGCCCAGTAACCGGGGTAGACACTGCAGGGGTTGCAACTGGAGAGCCACCTGGAATCCCAGAGCCCTGGGTCTGAAAAAGAAAAGCAAGGAGAGAGAGTTCTTAATGCCCACAAAAGGCCATCTGTGTGAGTCTAGCAGAAGCACCTCATTCCAAAGGGCGCTGGAAGACCAGGACCGCCACTCAGAGAAGACAAAAGGACCAGACGGCATTTGTTTGTTGCGATGCAATAAGCGTATTCTGTATTTTTGGTCTTGATAGATTTCCCCCCCCCCCACCTTGACAGGTTATAAAGAACTTTTAAAACATATTTATTATTTTATATTTTCACATTTACATATCACATTTCCTCTAAAGAGTTCAGGGCAGTTTGTGTTGTTCCTCATCCTCAAAGGAATCCTGTGAGAAGTGTTGGGCTGGGGGATGGTGGCTGGTCCAAGGTCACCTAGTGGGCTGAGCAGGGCCATTAACCCAGGAATTCTTGGCCGGAATCCAGAACTCTCCAGACCATTACACTGCACTGGCTCCTGCCCTCTTGCCCTGCCCACAGGCTGGTCAGCCACTTTGAGACATGCCACAATCTTAAGACCAGAGACAGATGCCTGGTAGCTGGAGAGAGGGACTGCCGAAAGCACACTCATGGCTCCCTGATGTCCAAATGCACTTGGGGGGATATATAGCCAGGCCCCACCCCCTAAGTAGCAACTGCCATAGGTGAGGCCCTGATGATGATAAGCCCCCCCCCCCCTTTTCCGGTTTGCAGGTAGCTGTCTCTATTGTGCCAGCCCAGTCACCTGCCAGGTAGATAGTGCAATGTCCAGGCTGATTGGCAGAGGCTCTCCATGTTTTAAGAAAGGGAGGGTTTCTCCCAGCCCTCCGCAGGGAGTCCACCTGGGACTTCTCCATGCACATCAGGGACAGCTCTGCCACTGAGCTGCAGCTTCTTCCCAGCCCTCTGCATCTCTCTGGCTGCACAATAAAGACATTGTGGTCAACCATAGCATGTGGAACATGAGCTGAGATATTCCTTCAGAAATCTCTGTCCCAAGCCAGGGAGGACTTTAAAAGTATCATGAATTGGGTCCAGAAACCAATCAACACTGGGACAAAACAACAGCAAGGATGGACATTAGCTATTTGCAGAACTGCTACCTGCCTCTGGCCTCAGGACTGCATCATGTTCCCCTCTTATCTGGATCTTATATTTTTCTCCTGGGTGATGGAACCAACCCATAGACCTTTTTACATGTGACAAAGCATGGGTGCCATCCATGTGAGGGGTGAAGAAAATATCCTCCCCCCGAGCTTGGCGCTTCTGCAATCTCATTTTCTACTCTCCCCTGGAGAGTATGGGTTGCTGGAGCAGCAAGTGAAGGGGGCAGGCTCTGCTGATATGCCCTCACTGCTCCCACACCACGCCTGAAAAAAACTCTAGAAAGAAAGAAAAAAGAAAGAACAAAACGCCATTGCTAGCTGTGCCGTTTCTAACTGCAAATAGGGAAAAGCTCCCCCATTTGGGATCAAAACACACACACAGTATTGAAAAAAAAGTTATGGAACACCCCTGCACCACGTGCCATTGATCAGAATTCACCCCTCACCCCAGACATTAAAACTCCAGGATTAAATGCCACTTGCTCTGCTTGCATAAAACACCACTCAGCTCATTGCTAGGTCTGTAGTCAGGCCTCTCAGGAGACCTGTAAAAAATGCAGGTTAAGCCAGGTTAATTTTCCTCCCTCCTTTAATTTACAAGCACATTTGCAAAATGTGATTTGCCAGAAAAGAGGTCAAGGGAAGCATCAAACAGCAGAACATGGCTCTAGCTGCCTGCAAGGGAGCACAGTCTGGAGGAGGAAATCTTGGATCACTCACACCTCAAAGAAAATGGCCCTTAAGGGGGGGACGGGACTGTGCAATAGGCTTCTGATATTTAAAAAGAAAAGCAAGATCGATAACTCAGCAAAGCAGTACAAAGCAGCGCCTGTCACAGAGCCAACGCATGACGGCAAAGGGATTAAGGCTGTGGGGGTTGGGGGGAGTTAGAAAGGGAGAAGGAATACGCAAGCAGGAAGGATATCTGGCATTGCCACACTGGCAGGGAATAACAGATATACTAAGAACATCAGGCTTTGGGGAAGTTAGCAGCTGAGGAGCCTGTAGAAGGAAGGAAGGAAGGAAGGAAGGAAGGAAGGAAGGAAGGAAGGAAGGAAGGAAGGAAGGACAACCTACCTAAGAGGTATGCTAGCAGAGTGTAAAGCACTTTGTGATGATGCAAAGGCTGTGCATCTGATGGGAAGGCCAGAGCCTTCCTGCTGGCACCAGCGCACAAAAAAATGCTCACCAGGTTATGACCGGTGTAGGGATGAAGGGGGGAGCAATGGAAGTAGGGGGTGGATGGACTGGGCCCAGGAGGGGGTGGGATTGGTAGTGTGGGTATGAACCTATCCTCTTCCTTGGCCTGATCTGCCAACAGGGATCAACGCAAACTCACACCAGTGATATCGTGGGCACAGATTCAAGTACACCCATAGCAGCTGCTGGGGCTTACTTCAAGGAGACCTCCAACAGCCACATGGGATGCAGCATAGAGATGAGAGGCAAACCACATCTACTAAAACAGGTCCCAGAGTAAATGAAGCCCAGGACTACAAGATGCAACCAGAAGGATTTGATTTTTACAGAAATAAGATACTGCCTTATTCTGAGTCAGGTCATCGGCAAACTCAACAGTTCCACTCAGTTGGGCAGCTGCTTCAGCGGCTACACTGGCTACTGTTTCATTTCTGGGCACGATTAAAGGTGCTAGTTTTGTTTTACAAAGGGCAAAATCCTAACCAACTTTCCAGGACTGGCATAGCTGTGCCAGTGGGGCATGTGTTGCATCCTGCAGTTGGGAGGCAGTCATGGAAGCCTCCTCAAGGTAGGGCAATGTTTGTTCCCTTACCTTGGAGTTGCATTGTCCTTATGTCAGTGCTGGAAAGTGGGTTAGGATTGCAGCCAAAGTTCCATATGGCTCAGAACCAGGGCATTTGAGGGACCATCTCCTTCCATACAATCCGACCCATACTCTGAGGTCCTCAGAGGGGAACCTCTTAACCCTACCACTTTTGATGGAAGTGATGGGCATGGTGACAAGGAACAGGGCCTTCTCCGTGGTGGCACCCTAACTGTGGAATTCCCTCCCCTTGGACTTAAGAATGGCTCTGTCCTTGGAGACCTTAGGGAGGGGCCTTAAGACCTTTTTATTTAGGGTGGCATTTGATTTATTTAGCCTGACATGATGACAGGCTGGCATTTTAATTAAATGTAATTTAAACAGTTTATGTGATCTGATGGGGTTTGTTTAGTTTTTATTGCTTCAAGCATTTTTAATGTTTTATTATCAATATTATTTTGTTTTAATGTTGTAAGCTGCCTTGTTATGTGAAAATCCCCCCTTTTGCCTTTTAGCTGTTATTTTCTCTCTATGGACTATAATATCATGCAAGCTAAACTGTTCTCCCAGCATACAGGCCACATTTCCAGAACTCTGGTCAAGCCACAAGCTCACAGTTACACAACCACCCCTCCCATAGTCACACATTATGTGAGGAAGTCTTGTGCTTTAATAAGATAAGAACATAAGAACAGCCCCACTGGATCAGGCCATAGGCCCATCTAGTCCAGCTTCCTGTATCTCACAGCGGCCCACCAAATGCCCCAGGGAGCACACCAGATCACAAGAGACCTCATCCTGGTGCCCTCCCCTGCATCTGGCATTCTGACTTAACCCATTTCTAAAATCAGGAGGTTGCGCATACACATCATGGCTTGTACCCCATAATGGATTTTTCCTCCAGAAACTTGTCCAATTCCCTTTTAAAGGCGTCCAGGCCAGACGCCAGCACCACATCCTGTGGCAAGGAGATCCACAGACCGACCACACGCTGAGTAAAGAAATATTTTCTTTTGTCTGTCCTAACCCGCCCAACACTCAATTTTAGTGGATGTCCCCTGGTTCTGGTATTATGTGAGAGTGTAAAGAGCATCTCCCTATCCACTCTGTCCATCCCCTGCATAATTTTGTATGTCTCAATCATGTCCCCCCTCAGGCGTCTCTTTTCTAGGCTGAAGAGGCCCAAACGCCGTAGCCTTTCCTCATAAGGAAGGTGCCCCAGCCCAGTCATCATCTTAGTCGATCTCTTTTGCACCTTTTCCATTTCCACTATGTCTTTTTTGAGATGCGGCGACCAGAACTGGACACAATACTCCAGGTGTGGCCTTACCATCGATTTGTACAATGGCATTATAATACTAGCCGTTTTGTTCTCAATACCCTTCCTAATGATCCCAAGCATAGAATTGGCCTTCTTCACTGCCGCTGCACATTGGGTCGACACTTTTATCGACCTGTCCACCACCACCCCAAGATCTCTCTCCTGATCTGTCACAGACAGCTCAGAACCCATCAGCCTGTATGTGAAGTTTTGATTTTTTGCCCCAATGTGCATGACTTTACACTTACTGACATTGAAGCGCATCTGCCATTTTGATGCCCGTTCTGCCAGTCTGGAGAGATCCTTCTGGAGCTCCTCACAATCACTTCTGGTCTTCACCACTCGGAAAAGTTTGGTGTCATCTGCAAACTTAGCAACTTCACTGCTCAACCCTGTCTCCAGGTCATTTATGAAGAGGTTGAAAAGCACCGGTCCCAGGACAGATCCTTGGGGCACACCGCTTTTCACCTCTCTCCATTGTGAAAATTGCCCTTTGACACCCACTCTCTGCTTCCTGGCCTCCAACCAGTTCTCAATCCACGAGAGGACCTGTCCTCTAATTCCCTGACTGTGGAGTTTTTTCAGTAGCCTTTGGTGAGGGACCGTGTCAAACACCTTCTGAAAATCCAGATATATAATGTCCACGGGTTCTCCCGCATCCACATGCCTGTTGCCCTTTTCAAAGAATTCTATAAGTTTCGTGAGGCAAGACTTACCCTTACAGAAGCCATGCTGACTCTCCCTCAGCAAGACCTGTTCGTCTATGTGTTTTGAGATCCTATCTTTGATGAGGCATTCCACCATCTTACCTGGTATGGATGTTAGGCTGACCGGCCTATAGTTTCCCGGGTCCCCCCTCTTTCCCTTTTTAAAAATAGGCGTGACATTTGCTATCCTCCAATCCTCTGGCACTGTGGCTGTTTTGAGGGACAAGTTGCATATTTTAGTCAAGAGATCTGCAACTTCATTCTTCAATTCCTTAATAACTCTAGGGTGAATGCCATCAGGGCCCAGTGACTTATTGATCTTTAATTTATCAATGAGGTCTGAAACATCTTCTCTTTTAACCTCTATCTGACTTAACTCCTCGGTCAGGAGGGGCCGTTCGGGCAGCGGTATCTGCCCAAGGTCTTCTGCCATGAAGACAGATGCAAAGAACTCATTTAATTTCTCTGCCATCTCTAAGTCTCCTTTTATCTCCCCTTTCCCTCCCTCACCATCCAGAGGGCCAACCGCTTCTCTGGCGGGTTTCCTACTTCTAACATATTTGAAGAAGCTTTTATTATTCCCCTTAATGTTGCTGGCCATGCGTTCCTCATAGTCTCGTTTGGCCTCCCGTATCACCTTCTTACATTTCTTTTGCCACAGTTTATGTTCCTTTTTATTCTCCTCATTAGGGCAAGACTTCCATTTACGGACAGAAGCTTCCTTGCCCTTCACAGCCTCTCTAACTTGGCTGGTTAGCCATGCGGGCACTCTCCTGGATTTAGTGGAACCCTTCTTTCTTTGCGGTATACACCTCTGCTGGGCTTCTATTACTGTTGTTTTAAGCAGCCTCCATGCACTCTGGAGAGATTGGACTCTTTTTACCCTCCCTTTCAAACTCCTTCTAACCAGCCTCCTCATTTGAGGGAAGTCCGCCCGTCAGAAGTCAAGGGTTTTTGTTAGAGATTTGCCTGGTATTCTTCCCCCAACGTGCACGTCAAAACAGATTGCAGCATGATCACTGTTCCCCAATGGCTCAGTAACATTTACATCTCTAACCAGGTCCTGCGTACTGCACAATATTAAATCCAGAGTCACCTGTCCTCTGGTGGGCTCCGTGACTAGCTGATCTAAGCCACAGTCATTTAGCACGTCAAGAAATCCGGTTTCCTTATCGTGACCAGAACACAAATTGACCCAGTCAATATGAAGATAATTGAAGTCCCCCATGATTACAACCCTGTCCCTCCTTGTCACCTCCCTGATCTGTTTCCTCATTTCAAGGTCCCCATCCGATTTCTGGTCTGGAGGACGATAGCACGCCCCCAGTATTACATCGCTGCACAAGCCTGGTAATTTAACCCACAGAGATTCTACGGTGGAGTTGGACCCACCTTCAATCTCTACTTTGCTGGATTCTATCCCTTCCTTAACATAAAGGGCCACCCCACCTCCAACACGCCCCTGCCTGTCCCTCCTGTAGAGTTTATAGCCCGGGATTGCGGTATCCCACTGATTCTCTGCATTCCACCAGGTTTCTATTATGCCCACTATGTCAATGTTTTCCCTTGTCACCAGACATTCCAGTTCTCCCACCTTTGCTCGTAGACTTCGGGCATTCGCATAAAAGCATTTGTACACGGAATGCCCCAGGATGGGCTGCTTATTCGCTCCTTTGTCCTCGCATCCTCTCGTTGTGCCAAACTGTCTATCATATCCCATCACGCTACCTTTCCCAATTTCTTCTCCTACTCTGCCTTTGTCTTGTTGTTCTCTAACCTCCCCATCCTCATCCCATAGGGATGAGGAGTCCCGAACCGGATGCCCCTCGGCTCCTGTCGGCCTTCTCCCAGGGATCAGTTTAAAAGCTGCTCTGCCACCTTTTTAATGTTATGCGCCAGCAGTCTGGTTCCATTCTGGTTCAAGTGGAGCCCTTCCGTCTTGTACAGGCCCCGCTTGTCCCAAAACATTCCCCAGTGCCTGACAAATCTAAACCCCTCCTCCCTACACCACCGTCTCATCCACGCATTGAGACCCCTGATCTCCGCCAGCCTAGCTGGCCCTGCGCGTGGAACAGGTAGCACTTCAGAGAACCCTACCTTTGAGGTCCTGGCTTTCAGCTTCCTGCCTAAAAGCCTAAATTTGGCCTCCAGGACCTCCCAGCTACACTTGCCCACGTCGTTGGTGCCGACATGCACCACAGCCGCTACCTCTCCCCCAGCACTGTCTACTAGCCTGTCTAGATGAGAAGTGATGTCCGCAACCTTCGCACCAGGCAGGCAAGTCACCATGCGGTCCTCACATCCATCGCAAACCCCCCTCTCTATGTTTCTAATAATCGAATCCCCCACTACAAGAAGCCCCCAACCCCCCTCCCGCCAGTAATCCAATCACTGTTTAAGCATCTCTTACATTACTGTATGCAAATGATTTTGGCGTTGCTGATTCATTGCATTGTACCTATGTTCTCCACAGTCTTTGTTAAGTTCCCCCTTCTAGGAAGCCCACCATCAACCCCTGATTGAATTTTGCTGATAACTGACATCCTGATCCCCATTCAAATGTATACATACTCCAAGCACCCAGCCTTGTGTTAGCAATCAAGCTACCATCCAGCTCAGCAGGTAGGGTCTGTCTCCCAACCCCTTATAAGAGAGGGCTTCTTCTCACACACCCAAGAGAGGGCTATCTCTCTCCAAGGCCCAACACATTTGTGGTGTCAGAGGGTCTTCTCCACTGGACTCTCCCCCCTCCAACTGCTCTACAGGACAGGTAATTATCTTGTGCCTGGAACTCTTTCCCTTCTCCCCCCTTTTTCTTCCCTTCTCTCCCCATCTTTAGTTAGCAGCTGGGGTTGGCAGAGCAGGGACCCCTAAAGCCTTCCCTACAACCCCCCTTCCTTATCTGTTTTCCTCGGAGGCACCAAATACTCTTCACACGCAACCACCATGAAAGCCAGGTACCAAAAAATATATGCTCCATGTGCATTAAGTTTACCTTTGTTCTTTTGTAATAAACCATAATCTTTTATTGAAAGTTATCTTTCTCTCCGTCTCCTCTTTAAGCAAAAGAGAATTTCTCTGCATTAGGCCATCTTGTTATCCAGCCTACGATCCTAATGTTCCAATAAGGGCAGTGTAATAATTCCCCTAAACAAAACAGCCCTTTTGGTAACATTATTAATTGGCGGAGAATGCAGCCTTGATTGCCCTCAATGGGAGAACGGAGGGAACAAACCAACCAACCGAATAAACAAACAAACAAATGCAGGTTAGGACTGAGGCAAAGTTCCCTTCTCCGATTTTCACTGCCCCATTTGGATGTGACAAAGATGGGGCGAGGCGTTTTCCCGGAGTGTGAACTGTGGGGAGGAGGGAGAGCAGAAGCACATCCATAGGCAGGGTTGCCACAAGACATCCTGAGGGGGCAGCCTGTCAAATGCTCACCAACCTCTGCTCCTCCCACTCCCTGGATGTGGGAAGCAAAGCTGAGAAGAGTGTGGAGGAGTGGCGTGTCCGAGGCGCTTTGGCCCACCGCTCTCTTCCACTCCACACTCCCTCTTCTACTCTGCCCCCTCTACCTTTTCTGGGTCAGGCAGTGGTGGGAGGAGGAACAACGGAGGTGAGAGAACACAGGGAGATGCAAACCCCCCACCAGTCCGCTGCCCGAGGCAACTGCCTCTGTTGGCCTCACGGATGGGCTGTGCCCTGTCTGCAAGCAGTGGGGGCAGCAACTCCCCTCAGCAGCCCTCTGGTGACTGAGCATTTCCCTTCCTGTCTGTACAACATGACATTGCAAAGGCTGCATCTGATACCTGGAACTTACAGCCCAATCCTGTCAGTGGGCTGCACTGCTGGAACTCGTGTTGTGGCGACATTGCCTGACTTATAGCATTGCAAAATGCAACACTCTACAGTGTGCTGCTGGAAACAATGAGTGGTGCCAGTCATGTGGTGGCAGTGCCAGAAAGTCAGCAGTAGTGGTGGATCATGGGCATCGAGGGAGAGGATCAGGGTGCTGTGTGGGAGGAACCAGGGGAAGGAGGTGGCAGCAAGAGGGGGTGGATCAAGCGGCAGTGGCACTGACCAGATCTTATCCCGTGTTTTTAAAATGTTCCTGCCCCTTTTCCCTCCTTGGACATATGTCACCAAAAGAAGTGGCGTATGTCTGAGGAATCCCAGAGGGAGCCCCAGAGTTTGCGCGGAGGTAAGTAAGAATGAGTTCTGTTTGCCCCCAGGTCCCCCCCCCCATGCAGTGCACACCTTTGTGGCACAGCTGCATTAGCACTGGTGGCGGGGGACAGGGTTAGGGCCTAAGTCCTCTTAAGCTTAAGCTTACTTCTGAGCTGACATGCAAGGATCATACTGTTAGTTTCCTACAGAGGAAAAAAAAATAAGAAAAGATTTCACCGGGTTTTCCCTTTTTAGTAAGGCTTCTTCAGTAGAAAATTTCCATTGCCTATTTCAACAGCAGACCAATTGTTTTTGCAATAAGAAAAAGAGGAAAAAAGTTTTCTGGAAAGCATAAAGTTTCAGTAAATGTGAAAGGCAGAATTACTGGCTGTGCTTCTGATTCTCTGACTCAGCATCAGAGGAAATGAAAGGGACTGAATAAGCACAGTGGCTCCTTTCTGAGCAGGAGATATAAAAACCACCCATGTGAGCAACAAAAGAAATTCCTATTTGCTCACCAATGAAACCTGATTGATAGATGAGAAGCTGTGAGTTACAGTGCAGAGAGATTCAGTGTCCTCTATGATGACACACTGAAATCAGTGGAAAAACAGAATTAACGTCTCTGGAAGACCACAGCTGCTTTCCTGAGCAGGACTGGAGCCCTCCCATTCACTGCAATGGTGCTTAAGCGAAATGGAGAGAGAGAGAGAGAGAGATGCAACACAATGCAGTTTTGTTTTTTTAAACAACATTTCTCTCACTGACTGGCAAACTCCTATGGATATTTCCCCTATCAGGGTCTCCAAATTTGGTTAAGCTGACAATCTTAGTGAAATTTTAGGTCATCTCCCTCTTGCTTTGTGCAGCCACAATATTCCTGATCTCATCACCACAGAGGTGAGACCAGGAGTGCCCCACGGGCCAGTAATGTGAGTTGGCACCTTTCTGTTGCCATCTTTGCCTGCATCCCTCCTCTCATGAAACTGTTGTCTCATGTAGGTCTTTGCTTCTTCCATTGGTGTTAGAACAGTTGGGACTCCTCAGGTGTAAAAGATCCAGGTGAGAAGAGTTGGGCCTATTCTTAAAGAGGATAAGCACCTTTAGAGAAGAGAGCTTTGCTGCCTCCTTGGTGAATGAGATCTGAGGGAGAGAGAGTGCTTCATTTTGGTACTGTGAGTGAGAGAAATTAAACCAGTTCTGGCTAGTCAGAAAAAAGGTTAGATTGTGTTAGGGTTTTAATTTTTTCTTTGTAGTTTTCTTTAGCAAGTTTATAAGGAAGGGGGATTCAGTCCAGGGGATCCCTCTAGTGATCCTGGCTCTTGGCTGGTGGCAGCAGGGTAGCTACCTGGGGGTATTCTCCCCCCCCATCCCTGACACCTCCCCTCTTCTCCTCTCCCTTCTCTTTTCTGTCTCCACCAGGGTTAAGCCTAAATGTGGTTAGCGGGGAACTCTGCACTTGAAACTACCTTCAAATTGTCACTTAAAGCAGGGTTCAAAGCTAAACATGGCCAATATTACAGGAGCCAAATGTTACATCCCATGATTCTTGCATAAAAGAAGTGGTGGGGAGCAGGGACTACGTGAACACAGAGGATGTGTTCCTTATATACTATTCTAAATAGTAAACATACAGCTAAAAATAAGCTGCCCCCTCACTGAAAACTCATCCAGATTAAAATAGTAATATGACTGCTAACAGCCCCTCTGCTGATATTTACACTTTCAGGCCAGAAATCACAAGAGGATGAACTTCAATTAAAGCACTGGCAGCCTTTTATCTAAGCATTAGCTCTGGTAGGCCATTAATGTCACCACTGTGAAAGATTAATGTTAGTCTTTAAAGTACATCAAACCCTTGGGATGAAGCCCCGTACAGCTACCCTGCACACACATATAGCCCTGGAGCAGATGGGCGGGGGGGGGGGGCAACCATGGCCTAACTAGCCTTGGTGCGTTCAACTTTCTCCCTCTGCCTCCTGACCCAGAGAGGCACCTAGAGAGATGTACACTGTGTTAAGATCAGTGTCAGTGACAAGCTGGTGATCTTAACCCTGGAGTGAGTTAGAAGGTCTATGGCTCATGGTCTATGGTGGGACACCCACATTTGGCTACATAGAGGGGGTATCAAAAGGTTTCACCCTGCAAAAAACTGGAGAAAGTCTAGTTTTCTAGACTGTGCATGAAAATGGACCCCAGTTCAGGCCCTGGAATCTCCAGTGAGAAGGCTCTGCAGGATTCTAGGCAAGCCAGGTGGAAAAAAAAGAATAACAACACAAAAACATAAACAAACAAACCTTCTTTTGGCTGGAGAGCTTGTAGACCTATTGCTAGTTAGAAGGTCCTGTGTCTGTGGGACATTTCCAATCAAATGTCAAACCACAAGGGGGCACTCTGAGAAGCAGCATGACAGTAGCCTTGGGTTCCTTCCATGTTATAATGCCCTGCCCAGTTTCTGGCAGACCATAGTTTGGAAGCAGGGAGACCAAAGGTTGGCCAGGTTGGGCATTGGCCAAGGGCTCACCCATTAGGGGACCCACCTCGTGGAGCTGGCTCCTAAACCCTCAGTACACTTGGCAATGACCAATGGTGGGGCACAGGGCAGGCCTTTGTCCAAGGACTCCAACAACTAAGAACTGGCACTGAAGGAGACTGCCAAGCTCCCAATGTCCATGAGATCCTGAGCTGTACCCACAGTCACCCCACATTCAGTTCTTGTCTGCAGAAGCAAACACAGCATAAAGGAATTCATCCTTCTGTGATTTAACACCCAGGGCAGTTCAGGTTCTGGATTGCTGGGAGAAACTAACCTTTTAAAGCAATGCTGCTCTGATTTTGTCAGGGATGAGTAACTGTCCCTCTTCACTGTCATAATGTCTTCTTCTAATGGCTGTTTGCTAGTGTTTCTTTGGCATCTTTTGTTGGATTCTGACACCTTTGGGAAGAATACACTACGTATTTATTTAGCTCTGTAGATTTGTAGACATTTTTGTTGAAAAGTGCTATATAAATGTTCATCAACCACATTATCACTGCAAGTGCTGGATGTGGGGGTGACAGGAGCCATGACCAGCTGGCACACTGCCCCCGGGGGGTGTGGCTAGTCCAGCATACTCCTGCTCCTCATCTCTTTGGGTGGAGATAACAACTGAAGAGGCTGCTGTGTGCATGGTCCCCGATTCTATCAGTCAGTAGATGAATGGCTGGTGCAGCTGGATGGAGAAGGCTGGAAGGTTCTGAACTGAAACATCCAGGTCAAGTCAGAGTGGGGTGTAAAATGAACAGTACCCCCCCCTCCCCAAAGTTTCCAAGATCTTGCAAGAATAGGAGAATTCTGGAGATATGGAGCTGCTACAGTGTTGTATCTTCCACAAGCAACAGAACCTAATATGTTTTGGAGACCATCACTGGGACCTACATTTCAAAGCCCTTGTAATGATCAGTCCTCACTCTTAACAGGTCTCATACACTTAAGCCAATACTTACAAAGCGTACAGAGTACAGATGGGAGAAGGACAGCTGCGAACAAGCTTGTGAATATGTGAGTCAGGCGCCCCTCTCAACGGCAATTTTTCCAAAACAGATCATGGTAAAAAATTCCCTGAAGGGAGGTGGCAAATGCAGATGAGCAGGTCACGCTGGGATCTTCTGTTTTTCATCACCTTTTTCCTCTTCAGTCGTCTGGAAACAAACTCATGAGGTCAAGGCTCTGTTTCCTTCCGCTGCAGCAACAGGGATGGCAGATGGCAGAAAGCAGCTCTAGATTCGAGTTCTAATTCATTTGGAGTTCACCGGGGGATTCCACACACGGCACTCAAGCTGCCAGCGACATTCATATTCAGCCCTGCTTGTCAGAGCCAGGACAGCTTGTTCCAAGCACTGGGAGTCAACAGCGTGAGGCCTGATCCCTGCACATCTCTTGCAGGGATCTCGTTGCATCAGTGAAGCAGGTTCCTGCTCAGGCCACTGCATCAGCATTACCTCATCAAGAGCCTTCAGCACTGCCTGCTAATTTCATCGGATTTCACCGGAAATGCTCTGCAGAGATTCCCCTGCCAGCAAGTTACTGGGGTAACCTGGTCCTCCCTGCCACAGAAACAGTCCAGCTTAATTAGAATTAGGGGAGGAAAAAACTGAGACAGAAGAGAAGTGCTGCAAAGAGCTGACGCATTAGCGACCCTCCCTCTGCCACGAGCGCCACCAGGATCTATACGTACAGCATGTCCCAGAAGAACAAAAAGTAAACAAAGTCTGTGGCAATATTCAATGCAGGCGTCACTGCATGCCATCACTGTCACTTCGTTGCACTGCTGGAAAGAGAACGGAGAGGAAAGGGCTACATGGACAAGTGGGAGGCCTCAGTCTGCCAGAAGGGGAGATGTTTGTTCTGGTGCCTTTTCTCACATGCTGCCCTATGCGGGGAGGACATTGTGCAGTTGCTTTGCATGTTTTTATTGAAGAGCACTCTTTTCTCCCAGCTCCTGCTCCCATGTTAATGAAGATTTGCCCCATCTGCGTACAACCACAGTGCTTGCCAAGCGCTTTGAAACGCCATTTGTGCCACTGTGGGCCAATCAACTGAGACTGAATCCAGACAAAACAGGTTAGTAAAACAGCCAGCTTGGATTTGGGTGTGCAGTCTGCTCTGAGAAGGGAAGTGCCTCTCTTGAAAGATCAACTGTGCCATTGAAGTTGGTCCTGAATCCAGCCTTACCCCGGATGACCTATGGCAAAGGGCACCTCTGCAAAGTGTCCGCTGGAGCACCAACTGCTTGGTCAAATGGGCTGAGGGTCAGAGCAGGCAGATGAAGTGCAAAGCACCAGTGGCAGATGATGAAATGACAGGGTCCAACACAGCTGGAGTGGTCCAAAGTGCCTCATTGTTATTATCACTAAACCTGCACCATTACATCAGTGCACATCGTGCTTTACCAAGTTTGAAAATGAGAGGTTGAGGGGGGTCTTTTTTCCAAGAACGTACCATCTAAATTTCAACAGTAGGAGGGATGACAGAGGTATGGAAGAAGCACACACAGCCCAATCCTAAGCAGCCTGTCTGCTGGCAGAACACATTTTCCACCAGCAGAAGTGTCACTGTAATAGGCCATCAGCACACATGGTCAAGTGCAGGCCGTGTGCACTACCCAAGTGGAAAGGCCTCCCACCACCAGTACCAGTAAGGTGGTGGTGGGAGCAGGCAGGAAGGTGGGGAGAGGCAGGAAGAGGGAAGTGTCTGAGCTGGGAGAGGGCAGGTGGGAGGTGGAATGGGAGAAGAATCCAGGCATCACCCACCTGAGCTGGTACCCTAACCTTGTTCATTCCACCATTTCCCTTATTCTCCTAGGCTCTGCACCAGCAAAATCGTTTGGGCAGATCTGAGGAGACCCACTGGGGTAACAGAAGCTTGCCCCAGAACAAAATTTCCATTACCTTGAGGAGACTCTCCTACCCTGCTCTGGATGCAGCACACACTGTGTCGTTAAGGCTGCATCAGCTTGGGAGGGGGGAACTAAGGACCCAAGCCAGACCTGTGTGTGCCGGCTCACCGCTGGCATGCACTGTTGCAAATTTGCCTTAAGGCACGCTTGCAAGCCCTTAGCGTGGGCCCAGCACCTGAGCTAGCCCAGCATGAGCCTATGCTGGATCGGCTCCAGCTCTGGGCCTGTGTTCCGCTGCCAGGTGGTTTCCCGAACTGCCTGGTGGCAGAGAGGTGAGTGGAGGGTGTGGGGGGAGGTGGGGAGGAGCTGCCCCGGGGTGGGGGAAGTTGGGCAAAGGCAGGTGGAGCTTGGGGAGGAGGCATGGCGGGAGAGGGAGCAGGGCAGGACTGGTGGAGCTCGACTCCACCAGATCTTGAGCACCATGTTTGGACCGCGCGGTCCAACATGGGACTCTCCTATTCTGCAGCAGCTCCAGAGATGCTGTAGAATTGAGTAGCCCCATTGCAGAGCTACTGCCCTTCCCTGGGAGAAGGGGACAACAGTCCCCTTCCACTGAGGAGCTGCCACAGGCTGCCTGGTTGTACGCAGGCTCGTGGCAGCCATTTTTTGTGCTGGGGCAGTCCCGCATGCACGACAGCTCAGGACTGGGGTATTGGGCTGTCAGTTACGCAATGGTACATTCTTAAGTTTGAGGAAAGTTAAGGTAATTTCCAAACAGGCCCTCAGACACCAAGAGTGGTCCAATTTCAAAATGCATGGCAGTAGTCTAGACCCCAAATTACAGCGGCATGGATGGTGTTTTACAGTCTGGCACCTGACAAAAAGGAACCTTTGGTTCTACTAATTACACGCCTGCAGTTGTCCCTCACTGAAAGAACAGCACATTGAACATCAGCATCAGAATATGTTTTATCAAAAGAGGTCACTATTTCACCATTAGAATCTTGCCTGGACAGAGCTGGATATGCATGAGCAATGTCTAGAAGCAGAAACAGCAGATTTCTCTGAGCTCCTCTGAAACCCATGGAGAAGTTCTGTATTTCCAGATTCAACTGGGGCATGGAACGTGCCCAGTCAGGCACATTGCAAAATCAAAGCTAGGGATCAATTGCAACAACTGACATTTTCTGTTTTGCAGAAATTACTGGTACTTGCATTTTAGTACAAATGCATGTAAGGGTCAGTGGCTATCCTGGATCTGAGCCAAATCCACCACCACCACCCCCCCCATTTTAAATAACTGCCTTTTAAGTGATTCGTTGGGGACAGGGTACCAACAGTGTGGAGCTTTTCCAAAGCTCAGTGGAGTCGTTTTCTTCCAGAACAATCCCCAGAACAAGTTGATATAATAATGTGGCAGATGCAGGAGCATCCTTAGGGGACGGGAAGCTTGGCTGGTGAAGACTTGTGAAATACTGGCGAGAAGCAAAAGGGTGGCAAAAAGGGAGGGCGATTCCTCCAAAATCAGCCTAAAGCTCTTGGAGAACTTTCAGCTCAGCGCTAAATTCACACAGAAACATTTTTTTTTTAATGATAAAATGTTAGAGACAGTTACAGAACATAAGAAGTGCACATAAAAATATACATACTGCTTACAAGTTTATGCAGACATCCTACCCATAAGTGCATGGTGCGGGGCAGTTATAGATTCTTTTCACCCTGCACAGTCTGAGGATGTGGATAAGATTCTTTGAAGTTTGAGGCTGTCTGGATATCCACTTGATTCTTACCCAGCCTGGTTTATAAGATCATCCCAGAGGCAACTAGCTGGGTGGACAAGGTGGTGGTGGTAAATTCATCTTTGGCTAAGGGAATTGTTTGCCACCTATTGAAAAAAAACATCCATGGACTTGACTGCACTGAAGAATTATCAGCCTGCCCGGAACCTCCCATTTCTGGGCAAGGCAACTGAGCTGGTCATGGAGTCTCCAGGACTTTTTGGATGAAATGAATTCCAGAATCTGGTCCCTTGCAGTCTCATTTTCAGCCAGGTTTTGGAATTGAAATAGCTTTGGTCACCCTGGAAACTGCAACTGGTTCAGAGCCAGACAGGAGCTGACTCCTTTGCTGGATGCTGGTCCATTCATGGTGCTGAATTCTCAAGCCCTATGTGGCATGGGGCCAGGGTGTCTGAAGGACAATCCCCCACCATAAGAAGTGGCCTATCTGTGGTCATCTGGAGGGGCCCTTTTTGGGTATCACCACTATTTTCAATCTGGCAGTGTTTCGGGTGGGGGGTGTTTCCATAGTGGCACCACAACTGTGGGGATCCCTCCTTCCTGAATTGAAACAAGCCCTGATGCTGTCCTGATTCTGACAGGGGCTGAAGACTCATCCAGCCTTTTCTGTGACACTGACATGCTTTGTTTTGATTTTTCCCCAACCCTTTTCATTGTGGTTTGCTTTATTTAGTGTTTGATTTTTTGTTTTGTTTTAACTATACTTGTTAATGGATTTTCAATTTATTTTTTAAATATTGTAAGCCACCTTGGGCATCTCTTTTTAGAGAGCACAGTCAGAGCAGAAATATGAAAATCAATCAATAAATCTTAATACATCTTGACACTTGAACAAAACCAACATAGATCTATCTTTCCTTATTTGGGGGGGGGGGGGAAGGATATTTTATTTTACTTTAAATCCAAACTGTTTCTTTTTGCAGTGCCTTTCTCTCTTCCCCCATTATTTCTTCAGTTATTTCAGAGTTTCATTTTGATTCACCTCCCCTTGCTGTCATCAAACACACTTAAAAGTGCATGAGGTTTACTTCCAATAAAATTGCTTCTGGCTTCTTCTCCCTCCTTCCCTTACCTGTAACCCAAGGAGGCATAAAATAAGCGGCAGAGGTCCAGCACATTCGCAAGTCCTAAACACAGAGAGAGAGAGAGAGAGAGAGAGAGAGAGAGGCTGCCCGCCTCGGAGATGATCCATCTGGCAAGCTGACACAGTAATAAGTCTGCCTAATTGTCAGGTCAGGCGTGCTACGGAGCTGGCCTGTCAGTCGCTTCATTTCAGCTTTGTACTGGGGATGTAAAACTCCTTGTACTGTGTGTATGTTGCGTGGGCGAGTCGAGAGATAAATCAGACAGCCAGAAGGTTCACGGGTGGGGGTGAGGGGGAATCACGGAGTGGAGTGGAGGGCAGGGTGAACCAAAAGAGAGGGCTGCCAGGTGCAGGAGAGCAACACAGGAGCTAAGCCTGCTCCATCTACCACAGGCTCACTGGTGAAAAGTCAAGCAAGTTCTGCAGCCTCAATTCAACAGGATACAGGTGGAGTTGACCTGGCCTGGCCTGGCCTGGCCTAGCCCAAAACATTTTGGTACCAAAGGCAGAAGCCCCAAATGATATCCTGTCCTGTCCCCGAAAAACTAACATGGTGCACAGCTCATCAGTGAGTTTTCCCACACAAGACTTTTTGAAATAAACCGGAGCTACATAAAAGCATTGCAAAATGTCAGGATGACCACTAATGTAAGCCATTTCTGCCCAATGTTGCTTATACACAATAGGAACCTAATGTGCACACCTGATGGCTGCGCAAAAATGGGCCTTCTCAGTGGTGGCTCCCCAACTGTGGAATTCCCTCCCCCTGGAATTGAGAACAGCTCCCTCTTTAGAGTCTTTTCAGCAGGGTCTTAAGACCTTTTTATTCAGGGAAGCATTTTTATGCTGACACCAGGGGGCATGGCAGATGTCATGGCAGATGTCATGGCAGATCCTGCCATTCCTTGTGTGCATCGAGGAGAGGACAGTGCAGGCAAGTCCAAGACTAGGAGAAGTTATGCAATGTTTGCACCAGGCCCAGAATCTAGCCAGCAGAGAGGTGTCTCCTAAGATGCTGGGCCATGGTTGAGATAATGTGTGCTTCACACCACACATTGTTGTGTGATATTGTGGACACTGTGGAAATGGAAAAGATGTAAAAAAGAATGACTAAGTGTGCAATCCTAACCCCTTAAGTCAGTGCTTTCCAGCACTGACATAAGGGCAATGCAGCTCTGAGGAAAGGGAACAAACATTCCCTTACTTTGAGGAGGCCTCCGAGAGTGACACCCAACTGCAGGATGCAGCACATGACCCATTGGCACCGCTATGCCAGTGCTGGAAAGCACTGACATAAGGGGTTAGGATTGCACCCTAAAATGATGAGTGGGCTGGGGCACCTCCCTAAGGAGGAAAGGCTACAGTGTTTGGGGTTCTTCAGTCTAGAAAAGAGGCGTCTGAGTGGGGACATGATTGAGACATACAAAATTATGTATGGGAAGGATAGAATGGATGCTCTTTTCCCTCTCACATAACACCAGAACCAGGGGACATCTGCTAAAATTGAGTGCTGGGAGAGTTAGGACAGACAAAAGAAAATATTTCTTCATCCAGAGTGTAGTTAGTCTGTGGAACTCTTGCCACAGGATGTGGTGAAGGCATCTGTCCTGGATGTCTTTAAAAGGGAATTGGACAAATTTCTGGAGGAAAACTACATTAAGAATTACAAGCCATGATGTGTATGATTTTAGAAGTGGGTTACCTCAGAATGCCAGATGCAAGTGTTGGCACCCTGATGCGGGTCTCTTGTTGTCTTGTGTGCTTCCTGAGACATTTAGTGGGCCACTGTGAGATACAGGAAGCTGGACTAGATGGGCCTATGGCCTGATCCAGCGGGGCTGTTCTTTTGTTCACTGGTGTGTGTGGGGGGGGGGGGGGAAGCCTGCCAAAGTCAGACCAATGTGTGTGGATATCTCTCTTTTGCTTGGAAGCCACTGCAGCCCACCCTCTGAACACTTGCAAGTCCTGCTCACTTTCTTTCTTGTCTCTAGAATTTCAACAGATGTTGCCCACAATTTTTCAAAGGTATCTCACTATTCAACTTATCACAGGGTTTTCAGCCATGTGGATACTTGGTCATCAACGTCATTACAAATGTAGCACAATTTATTTGGTTGTTTTTATGTATGATTAAGGCAGAGATTTTTGCCAGAAAATCTCTCCACATTTTCCACCTGGCAGGGTGGTCATCTGTATCAGCACAATGTTGAGAGCGAATCCAGAAATGTGAGCAAAATACAGGGACCCCTAGCCTTATTTGCAGGGGAGGCAGACCTTGATGTGAAAAAAGTCTTTCATCAGCTGAAAGGAATCTGAAATGCCCAGTTAACAGCTCAGTCCAATTCTTTTTCCCACCAGCTGATGCAGCCTCACCAAGGAGGTTTGCACTGCATCCGGGGGGGAGGGGGAAGGGTGAGATAGAGAAGCTGGAGAGAGGTAAGCCCCATAAGCCTCCCGCTCGCCAATGGGTCTGCTTGGACCTGCACCAGCTCTTTAGCTGGTACAAGACCAAGCAGAAAGGGGGCATGCCAGCTGTTATCAAAGAGGGTAGCATCTGGCACAAGTTGCCCACATTGGGCACCACCCCCTCCCACCCCCACCATCTCCCTGTTCCACCCTTCCCTGCCCCATTTCACTTCCCCCACTGATGTAACCCTTGGTGGGTGCTCTGTGTTCCACTCACAGCTGTGTGCGGGGCTGCTCTGGCTTTGTGCTGGTGTTCCAGAAGTATGTGGTTCCCTGCGCTGCCAGCAGGCTATTTATCTGGATGCCCCGCTGCCAGAACACTCCTTGCAGCAGTGGGGAAGGAGGACAGGACGGATGATCTTAGCCTATCCTATGAGGGGCAACTACATTTAGAGGAAGCAAAACACTTCAGGAAGGGGTGACTTTTAGGCAAGAAATGAGTAAGTATGTGCCCTTTCTCGGCTTGGTATTTTCCTGCTTCGTGTCACCCATAAAAATCTGTTTTACCACTTATGGAAGTTTGAAAGGAAATAAACATGCATTTTGAATCCTACAGGAGTAAAAGCCATGCAGGGAGAGGGAAATTTGGAGCAGAGAAAAGGATAAGAAAAAAGCAGAAAGAGTTAAGGACTCCCTCTTCTCACTACTTTTCACTTAATTGCTTCCTTCCATCCCGATTTAGTTTTTGTAAGAATCCCCTCCCCACACACACACACACACACACACACACACACAAACCAGCAGCACTGGCTGGCATCTATGACGTAGTTCACTCCTGAGTGCCAGGATATCCCCAGCAGCAGAATCCGCCACCTGCAGACTGCAGGAACAGGCTGAGCTGCAGGAAGAAATCGCTGCAATTTTGAAATCAATAGACAAGCTAAACAGTGTGGAATAAAATCCTGAAGGGAGAGAGAGGAGGAGCGACTAGGAAGACTTCAGGCACTTTCATTGCATGACTGAGCCTGCAAGGCTCCGCCCACTCTTCTCAATGAAACACCAGCAGCCTGAATGAAGCAAGGTACAAGGATGAGCAGTGCAGTCTTCCCCACTGCATCCTTACAGTTTCCCAGAAGGAGAGGGAGAGAGAACATGGGGTTGAGTTCCTTCTGCTCAAATCCACACAACTTGCACATGTACGGAGAGATCCGCAACGGTATCTCAATCTGTTCCAGCCAGCCAGTGCAGCAAAAGGCAATCGGTAACCAAAAAGATGGAAAGGGAGGGGGGAGCTTCAGGCTGCCGCCCTCAAACGGTCTAGTCGAAGCCTCCACCCACAGCCAAACCATTCTGTACTGAGAACATCTTGCGATTGTTCTGAGGCAGACTGGAGCTTGAAAAGCGCATCATGTATTAATTTCTGCCAGGAGGGAGCGGCCTGACAGATAAATAACTCTGCCTGAATGCATTGCCATTTCCCTGTGAAATGCTGACGTCTGGCACAGGCCCACAAGACTGAAGCTATCCACGGGAACCACTCACCACCGCTCCAGAGTCAAGGTGGGCTTGCACTGCACTGGCAGACACCAGAACTCAGCTCCAGAACGCGTTGCAAATAAACCGTGGGCTCCGGTTTGAAGAGGGGGGCAGGCAGGCAGCAAAAGGGGTACTAAAACCTCCCCGCCTTCTCCTCCTTTGCTGCTGTCATCAAAGTTGTGGAGATGGCCATAGAATTGCTCCCAACAACTGCCAACTGAACATCTTGACCCAAAATGGGTCATTGTGAAGGGAGGAAATGACAGTTGTCAGTCAGTGGAAGACAGGAGAAGCTCTGTTCTGCCTGAGCTGCTAAGGCATTTCGGTCACTCGCGTTCCTATTGTGCCTCCTCGGCCAGAACAGCCACTGCCCCCATTTTGCTGGCTGTGGATGGGTGGCAAAAGAGGAAGGAGCTTTGTCCAAGTCCCAGGTCATAGGCGTGGTACAAGGATGTACTGCTAAGTGCCTTCTGCTCATGCCATGGAATGACCAAAACCTTGGACTCTATGCACCTCAGAGGTGGGGAGAAAGGCTGCCAGGTTTAGCACCACTCACCCAAGAAATGTCAAATGATGTCCTTGCAGAACCACCCTCCTTGTTCTCTGCTGACTGCATGTGCTCCCTGCGGCCTGCCTGGTTTACAGCAGGGCCTTCTGACTGGCTAGAACTGTTGTCTGGGATATTTATATCCCACCTTTCCCATGCCGAAGCAAATGCCCAGGGAGGCTTACAAAGTTCCATAACAAAAGTACAAGTAACACAACAGGTAAAAAGAAAAAAATATCAAACAAAGCATTAAAGACCTTAGTTTCAACAATAACACAGCGAAACATAAAACAAAGCAAACCTGACACATATCATTGAGCTATTAGGGGAACAAGCAAGTCCAGGGAGGTAGTCAAGTCACAGCAGTATTTCAGAAGTGCAGAGGACCAATATCTACACAGCAGGCAAATGCCAGACAAAAAAGGTGTGTTTTGAGTCCTCGCTGAAAAGCCATGAAGGAGGGAGCAGTTCTCAGTTTCCCTGGAAAGGAATTCCATAGTTGTGGCACCACTACAGAGAAGGCTTGCCCTTGAGCTGCCACCCCCTCACTTGGGACAGAGGCGGCACTTGTAGGAGAGCCCCCTCAGTTGACCTAAGAGGGTGGGCTGGAATGTATGGAAGGAGGACCCAGATCATGGAGGGCCTCAAAGCTTAGAACTAGCACCCTCAAGTGGAACCAGAAGCAAATGGACGTCATATTTTCTAGACTCAGGGATCTGGACTCAGGGATATCTTGCTGGGGAAACAGCTAGCTGCCATTCAGGGCCACTTGGCCTGAGATCTCTCAGTTTTCATCCGTTCTTCCACCCAGTGGCATCACTAGGGTTTGCATCACCCAGTGAGGAAGGCAAGCGCATTACCCTCTGATGGACCTCCTTTCATGCGCAGGCGGGGCAATGTCCCAGGCAGTGGGCGTGGTGACATACCATTGCCCCGCCCCTGCTGGTTTTTTTTGCTAGAACTATTGATAGAATAGAGATATTTCAACATGGTTGTTTCATTGCATTCTGCATGAAATTTCACATTGGATGATATATAACATGATGGTATTATTTGAAAATGCCAAGGTTTGAAAAATTTTGGCCAGTAGTGGTGTTGCCCCTCCATGTGCATCATCTGGTGCAGCCCACACACACCCCTTAACAATGCCACTGCTTCCACCAGGGAGCTCCTTGTACGTGAGTTTCCACATACAGGCAACATATCTGCAATATGTGCAGGGAAGCAGCAGGCAAATGGCTACAGACATGTGCTTCTTTGTATCGTACACACATTTGCACAAATGTCTGAGATGTGAGTTGGACAAAATAATCCTCAGCTTGTTTGCCCTTCATGGGTTGCAGGCCCCAATCCTATTTCCCATCACCAGTGCCAATGCAGCTGGCCTAAAAGGTGCATCCTGCATCCAATGGGGGGGGGGGGGCAGGCTGACCAGATGCCTGGAATTTTCCTGACATGCCCAGGTTTCCAGCCCTTTATCCAAGTGCCTGGGAAAAGCCCTGCTTGGTCCTCCATTGTCTCCAGGGGGGAGCTCAACCTCTCCATGCAGGGAGCCTCGTCCAATCAGCTCAGGCTCCTGTTGCTTAGAAACCCAGCTTGGGCCAATCCTAGCAATCCCGATAGTCAGATGACATGGAAGAAGGAGGGCAGGAAGGACCCTGAGCTGGGCATGCTGCATGCTTGCCATCTTTCCCCAGGAGCCCAGTGCAGGGTCCTGGAGGCCTGCTGCTGCTGAGGTCTGCTCTGGCATCAGTTGGGGTGAGTTGAAGCCCTTTAGCAACTTTTTTCCTCCACAGGAGGGAAGAGGGCTTGGTGCTTTGGAGGGGGGAGGAGAGAAAGTTCATGTGTGTAAACAGGGTCCTAGGGGGCTGCCTTGAAGTTTGATCTCATGCTTCTGGCGGGGGGGGGGAGGGAGAGAAAGTGAGTGAGGGTGCAATCCTAACCACGAGTAAAGCATGTTTGCGCCTCCTCAGGAGCAAGCTGCACCAGCTCACAGAGATGTGTTGGCACACCGAGGCTGCATTCAGCCTCTGTGGCGGCTTGCAGAGGAAGCCTTGCATTGGCCAAGCTCAGCTGACACAGGGCTCTGGGGTGGGCAGGGAGGAGGTGGGAGGGAGGCATGCTGGGGTGGGGGAGAGGGCGGGCAGAGGGCAGTCCGGGGGCTGGCAGCCGGGGAGCAAGAGGCGGGACTGAAATCTGACTGTTATGCCAGATCCCAACCTCTATTCCAGAGCAGCGCAGAGCGGTCGCTCTGGAGGTGGCACCAGTCTGAGGAGACCCATAGGGGCTGCAGTGGCTTACCTGGGGGTAAGGGGAAGAGTTTCCCCTTACCTCTGGCTGAGCCACTTTGGCACCCTATCTCATGGTGTATCCAGCCCGTGGTGTATTCAGGAGGTGTATCCTCCTGACTTGCCTGTTCCAGCGCAAGATTGCGCTGCACGTGAGTGAGTGAGTGAGTGAGTGAGTGAGTGAGTGAGTGAGTGAGTGAGTGAGTGAGTGGAGACAGGATCCTGTGGGGAGGGGGCTCTTTGGAACTTCACTGTTGTGAGTATGGGGGAGAGAGAGTGAGAGTGCTTGTCTGCATCGGTGTTTTGAGTGAATGGAAGCAGGTCCTGCAGGGGGAGGGGCTCCTTCAAAGTTTGATCTGATGCTTGTTGCAGTGGTGAGGTGGGGAGAGAGCAGCATTTAACAGGAGGCAGAGCATTAAACATCCATCCTGACTGTGGAACCTGATAGGGCAAGTTCTGCCCCCCTTCTGCTCCCTAAAATTGGACAGCAGATAATCCCATTTCTCTCTCAAATACATGGTATGTTTTCGGTTTCTTGAAACGATGCAAACGCGGTCTCTGTGCACATGGGCCCAGCTCTTCTGTATGATATCTGAAAGAGGTTTTCAAAAAGGAGGTGGGAGGGAAGATGGATCTGAAAACCCCAGTAAGGGTGTTGCCCACCCATCAGCTTTCCAGGAGCTGCATTATTTTGGTTGTTAAGTTTGGTGGTGGTGGATTGTGCTGTTTTTTGGTTTTTTATTGTGGTTGTTCTAGACAGCAACTGTTACCCTGCACATGCCCGATCTCGTCTGATCTTGGAAGCTAAGCAGGGTCAGGCCTGGTTAGTACTTGGATGGGAGACCGCCTGGGAATACTGGGTGCTGTAGGCTTATACCATAATCTTTCGAGACTGAAGGTTGCCAACCATTGTGGTTGTTCTAAAAATTGTTAATACGGTTGACGAATACAGTTTTTAATTAAATAATAAGTGATACAGTGTTAAAAAATGTGAAACCAATATATTGGTGTTTTTAGCTTTTATTTTGTCATGTCCTACATTTTTCATGAATGTCTTACATTTGAGGGTGTCTTGCCCTCTTTTCCAGTTGTAACATTTGGTCACCCTGGGGGTGACGGGGGTGACTTGAGGGCAAACAGGAGGTAAGTAAAAAAAAAATATTTCACTTACTTCTGCATAAGTCCTGGGGCCACTTGTGGGCCCAGGGCCCCTCTTTTGGTGGTGTATGACAAAGGAGGAGGTGAGGAGGTTATCCCAAAAGAGAGGCTAGGATCTGACATGTGCCATTGCCAAGCCCTCTCACCTCTTTTCCACTCCTCAGTTCCTTCCATGGAATACCCTGATCCTATCCCTCCTTGCCCATGATTCAACCCCACTGCTGACTTACCAGTACTGGAGGCTCCATGAAAGCTGCTGAAACCATGTGCTGAAGCTGCTCACCATATCTGGCAGCAGTCCAGTAGCACTATGTAGAGCATAGCATTTTGTGATGCCATCAGTCAGGGTGCACTGTTGGAACACAAGTTCCGGCAGCACAACCTGACAATATAATTGGGCTGTTAAATTCACATCGACGCATGCTGCACAGACACCTGGCTGTGGTCACTGTAGAGGTGTGGCTCTGAAGCATAATCCAAGGAGGGCCACCTGTTGGAGTTCTCCACTGAAAGAACGAAGTTCACTGCCTCTGAACCACAGTGAACCCTTCAGTTTCTTCTCAGTGTATCTTTGAGATGTCCTCTCTCTTTCATCCATCTGCTTCTCTCCTTTCTTCCGCCATCACAAAAGAAAGTGAAGGCTCCCTTCACCACCATGGACATCAGCAAGGGAGGAAGATCTAAATAGCATTGTCAGTGGTGTACCTGAACAGCAGAGGTATCTCTGTGCAGGTGATTGAATAACTAATTGTTTTGTTAGAATCCTGTAGCCCCCTTAACGGCTATGGCTTCTGTTGAGAAAACTGCAATTCTACATTTTCTTTAGCAAGAAGAGGACAGAAAGGAAGAATAATAACATTCTGAACATCAGCATGCCCCCTTCAGTCTGTGAGAAGCTGTTCACGGGGGCATTGATGTGCGTGAGCACATGCCTTCAGTTTGTTTATTTGCTTTACCATCTTATCAAATTGATTAGCTTTGAATACACAGAAGCAGATGTTGCAGGTCCAAGCATCTGCTAATCAGAGGAGTCAGGGAATGAGCTGAAATGGGGGGAATGGAAATGCAACACGAAGTTCAGGAACAGACCCTTAAAAGTGGGGAGCCTTGCTCCAGTAGTGCCAGATGTCATTGCAGATAAACTCTTTAGGGACAACCTCACACACAGACACAGACGCAAAACCCCTCTTTAGGGAAATAGTCCCTAAAGAGCAGTTTGTGGTCCAGAGAATGGAGTAGGGGCAGACCTACACAACACAATAGTAACTTAAGAACATAAGAACAGCCCCACTGGATCAGGCCATAGGCCCATCTAGTCCAGCTTCCTGTATCTCACAGCGGCCCACCAAATGCCCCAGGGAGCACACCAGATAACAAGAGACCTCATCCTGGTGCCCTCCCTTGCATCTGGCATTCTGACATAACCCATTTCTAAAATCAGGAGGTTGCGCATACACATCATGGCTTGTACCCCGTAATGGATTTTTCCTCCAGAAACTTGTCCAATCCCCTTTTAAAGGCGTCTAGGCTAGACGCCAGCACCACATCCTGTGGCAAGGAGTTCCACAGACCGACCACACGCTGAGTAAAGAAATATTTTCTTTTGTCTGTCCTAACCCGGAAAAGTTTTCCGGAAATGTTTTCCTGAAAAGGCCCATATGCTTCCCCGGAGCTCCCCATATGCTTTCAGGAAAAGGAAACAGAAATATTTTGTTAGTCACGAGCAACTGAGCAAGATGTATTTTTGGTGGTGGGAGGGGGGAATTGGATAGAGATGAACAGAGCAGTTCAAATATGTTGCTTTTCTTATGGTCCCCCCCCCCCCCCCCCGGAAGAAAAAGAAAATTTCAAAAGCTAAAGGCTGGATGATTATCGGTCACACCTTCGCACTGTCAAAGCAGATTTCCTGATTACCTTGATACTTGATGGTTTGGGGAAAGAAAATCATTTTTTATCAGCTGCATCTAAATAACTGCAGACTGCAGCACCCCCACAGACACCCAGGTTCGGATCTTGCTCCCATTGTCCATAGGGATGGGCAACTTCCCACAGGGTCATGTTGGACTGGCTCCGTTAATAAGCTGAAAAACGGAAGTAACTCAGCTTACTATACTTGAGCCAATCCAACTTTGGGTGTTGCTCTGAGTTGGGCAAACAGTGTACACTGAGGTATCAGCCCAGAGTGTTTTTTTTGCTGGGGGAGATAAGCTTCCTCACTGCAAGTGGGCTGGATGACTGAGCTCAGAGGCCTCTCCTGCCTGCTGCCAGGCTTCTTGTGGAGACACTGTGAGCTGCTCGCTCCTGGAGAATCATGTGCTGATGTCCCTTTCTGTTCTCTTCAGTCCCCCTCCTTGCTCCCACTTTCACCCCATCTCCAGAACCCTGAAACCTCCATGATCTTCCCACCTGACATGCTGGGACACCCACCTAGTCTGCTTCTGCTCCTCACACCTCACTTTCTTTCCCTCCCAGGTTTGCCCATTCCTCCTGTAACTAGTTCATAAGAACATAAGAACAGCCCCACTGGATCAGGCCATAGGCCCATCTAGTTCAGCTTCCTGTATCTCACAGTGGCCCACCAAATGCCCCAGGGAGCACACCAGATAACAAGAGACCTCATCCTGGTGCCCTCCCTTGCATCTGGCATTCTGACATAACCCATTTCTAAAACCAGGAGGTTGCGCATACACATCATGGCTTGTACCCCATAATGGATTTTTCCTCCAGAAACTTGTCCAATCCCCTTTTAAAGGCGTCTAGGCCAGATGCCAGCACCACATCCTGTGGCAAGGAGTGCCACAGACCGACCACACGCTGAGTAAAGAAATATTTTCTTTTGTCTGTCCTAACCCGCCCAACACTCAATTTTAGTGGATGTCCCTTGGTTCTGGTATTATGTGAGAGTGTAAAGGGCATCTCCCTATCCACTCTGTCCATCCCCTGCATAATTTTGTATGTCTCAATCATGTCCCCCCTCAGGCGTCTCTTTTCTAGGCTGAAGAGGCCCAAATGCCGTAGCCTTTCCTCATAAGGAAGGTGCCCCAGCCCCGTAATCATCTTAGTCGCTCTCTTTTGCACCTTTTCCTTTCCACTATGTCTTTTTTGAGATGCGGCGACCAGAACTGGACACAATACTCCAGGTGTGGCCTAACCATTGATTTGTACAATGGCATTATAATACTAGCCGTTTTGTTCTCAATACCCTTCCTAATGATCCGAAGCATAGAATTGGCCTTCTTCACTGCCGCCGCACATTGGGTCGACACTTTCATCGACCTGTCCACCACCACCCCAAGATCTCTCTCCTGATCTGTCACAGACAGCTCAGCCTATATCTAAAGTTTTGATTTTTTGCCCCAATGTGCATGACTTTACACTTACTGACATTGAAGCGCATCTGCCATTTTGCTGCCCATTCTGCCAGTCTGGAGAGATCCTTCTGGAGCTCCTCACAATCACTTCTGGTCTTCACCACTCGGAAAAGTTTGGTGTCGTCTGCAAACTTAGCCACTTCACTGCTCAACCCTGTCTCCAGGTCATTTATGAATTTATGTCTCCAGGTCATTTATGTCTCCAGGTCATTTATGAATGAATTTATCAAGAACTTACTTGATAAAACGTAACTTCTACTTCCAGGAACAGAACTCCTTTGGTGGAGAAGTGTCCTGGACATGAACTGAAGGTACACATATCTGCAAAAATAATAGGCTTTGTGCACCCCAATCTCATCTTTTCTGATTTCAAGGCGAACACATTCAAATGCACTCCCTAGATTCCCTTCTATCCCCGCTACTATCTCATCTCCTGCCTGTGTTTTGACCTTGAACTTAATTCCTGTTTTGATTGTTTGAGCTCCTAAACATTACATTTATAGGACAGGACCTAGAATTTAAGCATAGAACCTGAGAAGCCATGTACCTCTCCACCCCCAGCTGGAGTAAGATAGGCTGCATTTCAGAAGCCTGACTTCCTGCACAAATGAGCCTTGATATATATTCTCCCCAGCTGCACCCCACAATGCAGTCATTGGTACCCTGACAACACCCAAGCTGCTTCCTTGAGCATTTTCAGTCTTGGAAACAAGCCAACAGAGCAAGGTGAACACAGCCATAGCTGGAGATCATCAAAGTAGTAGTTGTGACAGCCAGAAGTGCAACATTCTCTCTCTCTCTCTCTGAAAGCTGCCTTCTATTTCCCAAGATCCATGGAGAAGCACCTGATAAGGATGCATCTTGATGAGAGGCCAAGACATGCATGGTTAAAACTGTGCTACAAACTATGGACTGTACCATGACTGACTCAGAGCCCAATCCTGAGTTCTTTGATGGTGTGCACTGTCGCAAACATGCCGTAAAGCACATTTGCAGGGCTTCGCGCCAGCCCAGTACCTAAACTAGCCTAGCATGAGCTTGTGCTGGGTCAGCACCGGTGGGAGGCCGGTGGTCCAGCACTTGGCGGTCACCCAGGTTGCTGGGTGGCGGAGAGGTGAGTGGCAATGTGGAGGGAGGCGGGGATGAAGCGTTCCGGGGTGGGGGAAGGCAGGGTGAGGGCGGGGAGAGGGCAAGGAGGAGGTGTTCCAGGGGGAGGGGAGGGGGGAGGAAGGGGGCAAGACTGGTGGATCACCGGATCCTGAGCCCCGTGTAGGGCTGCACAGTCTGACATAGAGCTCTCCTATTCTGCAGCAGCTCCAGAGCTGCCATAGTATTGAGCAGATCCATTGCAGGGCTACTTCTTTTACTTGGGGGAAGGGGGCGAACTTTCCCTTCTCCTGAGGAGGTGGTGGCAGCTGCCCGGGGTACACTGGATGTGTGGCAGCTGTTTTCAGCACAGCAGCAGCTCCATGCTCTTAGCAGCTCAGGATCAGGCTGCCAAATATTATAAGAACCTCTAAGAACCATTCAGAGGCTCCCTATTAGTTGGTTTGTTGAAAAGAGAAAGCAGAATACTGACAGAGTGACTCAAAGTGGTCAGGCTGGACAGAGCCTAGATCTGAAAATCCCAAATGTGTGCAGGTAGGAACTGTGAGGGAAGACACTCTGCACACACTCAAAAGTCTTCCCTGCTTCTATATTGTAGGACTGAGCCTCATTTGCAAGTTTCTGATTTCATGTTTCAAACACCTTTGGGAACTTCAACAGCATGGTAGGAGAAGAGGGCCACACAGGTTGCTAATGGATATACACACTGAAATGTGGCAACCTTCAGTCTCGAAAGACTCTGGTATCACGCTCTGAAAGGTGGTTCTGGCACAGCGTCTAGTGTGGCTGAAAAGGCCGATTCGGGAGTGACAATCCCTTCCACACCGGGAGCAAGTGCAGTCTGTCCCTGGTCTGTCTCCCTGGCTATGGGCCTTCCTTCTTTGCCTCTTTGCCTCAGACTGTTGGCCAAGTGTCTCTTCAAACTGGGAAAGGCCATGCTGCACAGCCTGCCTCCAAGCGGGCCGCTCAGAGGCCAGGGTTTCCCACTTGTTGAGGTCCACTCCTAAGGCCTTCAGATCCCTCTTGCAGATGTCCTTGTATCGCAGCTGTGGTCTACCTGTAGGGCGCTTTCCTTGCACGAGTTCTCCATAGAGGAGATCCTTTGGGATCCGGCCATCATCCATTCTCACAACATGACCGAGCCAACGCAGGCGTCTCTGTTTCAGCAGTGCATACATGCTAGGGATTCCAGCACGTTCCAGGACTGTGTTGTTTGGAACTTTGTCCTGCCAGGTGATGCCGAGAATGCGTCGGAGGCAGCGCATGTGGAAAGTGTTCAGTTTCCTCTCCTGTTGTGAGCAAAGAGTTCATGACTCGCTGCAGTACAGAAGTGTACTCAGGACGCAAGCTCTGTAGACCTGGATCTTGGTTTGTTCCGTCAGCTTCTTGTTGGACCAGACTCTCTTTGTGAGTCTGGAAAACGTGGTAGCTGCTTTACCGATGCGCTTGTTTAGCTCGGTATCGAGAGAAAGAATGTCGGAGATAGTTGAGCCAAGGTACACAAAGTCATGGACAACCTCCAGTTCATGCGCAGAGATTGTAATGCAGGGAGGTGAGTCCACATCCTGAACCATGACCTGTGTTTTCTTCAGGCTGATTGTCAGTCCAAAATCTTGGCAGGCCTTGCTAAAACGATCCATGAGCTGCTGGAGATCTTTGGCAGAGTGGGTAGTGACAGCTTCATCATCGGCAAAGAGGAAGTCACGCAGACATTTCAGCTGCACTTTGAACTTTGCTCTCAGTCTGGAGAGGTTGAAGAGCTTTCCGTCTGATCTGGTCCGGAGATAGATGCCTTCTGTTGCAGTTCCAAAGGCCTGCTTCAGCAGGACAGCGAAGAAAATCCCAAACGAGGTTGGTGCAAGCCCTGCTTCATGCCGCTTCGGATGTCAAAGGGGTCTGATGTGGAGCCATCAAAGACAACAGTGCCCTTCATGTCCTTGTGGAAGGAAGCACTCCCTATTTTGTGATTTGTGCTCAAAATGTTAGGCAGTATAAAACCATCCAACTGTCTCTTAGGCGCTGAGTGCAGTATTTGAATCTTTCAGTAATTCGACTACAACAGGCAAAAAGCTATTGTAATTCAGATGTTATCGCTCATCCTTTCAAGATACTGTCACATTTTGAGGTTAGAATTTGTAGACCTTACATAGCAGGATTTAAAGGAAGTGGTTTTTGAAAGCTCTGGTCACCCCAGCAGTCTACAAATAGCACTTTCCATGCACCCACTGGACAGCAAAGTGCTCAGCACTTCCAAGGAGGGCAAATGCCACCCAAGTATTGTTGCTGTGCACCTTCCATGTCTTTCAACAAGACCTGAATATTGTTCAGGATGGAAGATGAGCATCCACCATTCTAGGTGGGCAGCATCGTTTCTGCTAAATGGTTGGCAACCTTCAATCTTGAAAGACTATGGTATAAGCCTACAGCACCCGGTATTCCTAGGCGGTCTCCCATCCAAGTACTAACCAGGCTAAGAAAATTAACATAAGAAGAGCTCACTGGATCAAGCCAAAGGCCCATCCAGTCCTGCTTCCTGTACACAAGACAACCAGACACCTGTATCCTGGTGCCATTCCCTTGCATGTGGCATTCTGAAGTAGTCTATTTCTAAAACCAGGAGCTTGCACATACCCATCATGGCTTGTAACCTGTGATGAGCTTTTCCTCCACACACTGAAAAATAAGGCAATAAAAGCAACAGCACCACATCCAGGGCCACATGCTTTCAAGAAGCACATGCAGAAAAGGAGAAATTTGACATTAGGGAAAGAATTCATCATGCTGAGAATCTCAGCCTTCATTACAAAAATAGCAGGTTATGGTACTTGTGGCTAGAGAACACCTGGCAAAATCTTTGGAGCTTGCTATGAGTTTCAGTCCCTCAATGCCCTGCACAGCCGCTTGCCCCCTCCCCTGTGGCTAACATGCTTAAAAGGTGAAAAATAAGAAACTATAATTATCTGGAGTATCTGGATCCTTTTCAATCTGATTTCAGACCAGGCTTTGGGATGGAAACCGCCTTGGTCGCCTTGGTGGATGATCTATGCCAGGGACTGGACAGGGGGAGTGCATCCCTGTTGGTCCTGCTGGACCTCTCAGTGGCTTTTGATACCATCAACCATGGTATCCTTCTGGGTCGATTGGCCACTTGGGAGTTGGGAGTTGGAGGCACTGTTTTGCGATGTTTCTGCTCCTAATTGGAGGGTCAGTCCCAGATGCTGGTGATGGACACCCTAGCCCTTGAGGTGTGGGGTGCCACAGGGTTCAATTCTGTCCCCCATGCTATTTAACATCTACATGAAACCTCTGGGAGAGGTCATCTGGGGGTTTGGAGTGGGGTGCCATCAATATGCCGATGACACCCAGCTCTATCTCTCCTTTCCTCCAGACTCCAGGGTGGCGGTTGAGGGCCTGGAGCGCTGTCTGGAGGCAGTGAGGATCTGGATGGGGACTAACAAGCTGAAATTAAATCCGGATAAGACAGAGGCGCTCCTGGTTCGGAAATCCTCGATGCAGGTGCTGGACTATCGGCTTGTGCTGAATGGAGTTGCACTCCCCCTGAAGGAGCAGGTCCACAGCTTGGGGGTCCACCTGGACTCGCAGCTGCTCCTAGATTCCCAGGTGGTGGCTGTGGCTAGGGGGGCCTTCGCTGAGCTTCGGCTGCTGCGGCAGCTGTGGCCGTACTTGGATGGTGCAGACCTGGCCACGGTAATCCATGCCACGGTGACATCGAGGTTAGATTATTGTAACGCGCTGTATGTGGGGCTGCCCTTGAAGACTGTTCGGAAACTGCGACTAGTGCAGAATGCGGCGGCCCGTGTAGTTACTGGAGGTAGGCAGTTTGACCCTGTCAGTCCGCTTCTCCAGCGGTTGCATTGGCTGCCCATTCGTTTCCAGGCCTAATTCAAGGTGCTGGTTTTGACCTTTAAAGCCCTATACTGCTCTGGGCCAGGGTATCTTAGAGATCGCCTACTTCCGTACAATCTGGCTCGTCCTCTTAGGTCATCAGAAAAGGCCTTTTTACAAGTGCCGCCGCCTAGGGAGGTACGTGGGGCGGCGGCAAGAAATAGGGCCTTCTCAGTAGTGGCACCAACGCTATGGAATTCCTTTCCCCTTGACTTAAGAACTGCTCCCTCTCTTGAAACTTTTCGGCGAGGCCTGAAGACCCTTCTATTTAAACAAGCCTTCCGAGTTCTTGGCCTTTTTAACATCTTTTCAACACCTTTTTATATTTTTTAAATACTTGGTACAGGCCTGATTCTTTTATGATTTGCTGCTCTATGCTCTTTTTACCTGATTACTTTTTATCTGACTACTGTTTTTATGATATGTGTTATATGCTTTTATCTGTTCTTTAAATTATGTTTTAAATCTGTTTTAACCTGTTGTAAGCCGCCTTGAGTCCCTTCGGGGAGAAAGACGGGGTAAAAATAAAGTTGTTTTTGTTTTTGTTGTTGTTGTTGTTGCTGTTGTTATTAATTACATATGCATCTTGTTACCGAATGTCATTGAGTGTGAGTGTGGCTGCAGAGAGTGCATATGGCCCTCCTATATCCTCAAAAATGAGTGAGCAAATGGATACCACTCAATTCCCTCACATTAAAACAAGTACTTTTTTTGAGGTTTATTGCAGGGAACTTTCTCCTTGATGCAAAGTTGCAGGTACCCCAAACACAGTCCAGTGTTTTCCTCATGCCTCCCAGCATAGGTAGCACCTCCTCTAACAACACCAGTGAAGTGGCTGAGAAGGAGCCGTGGAACATGTGGAATGTTTTTATCCAAGGTAAAGCTCTTCCGAACTGATGGTGATATGGAAATTGTAATGGCTAAAACACAGGGCTGAAATGCAGTTAATCCACGAGGTGGGTCATGGGTTAAGACCTCACCTGTCTGTGTGGCCCACATGTGCCTCCTCTTCAACACACTGACACAAACTTGCCATCAGCCCATCTGCGTGCAGCGTGCACGTAATAGTGATGACTGGCTAGGCATGATCATGATATTATACATGGGTGGGATGGTGGAAAATAATAATGGTGGTGGGGAAGGAAACCCCTTTCAAAGAACAGAGATGCAAAAGGAGGCAGTGATGCTTGACTGTGCCCTGTGATAACCACCCTTGAATGCCCAACTCTAACCTGTTGAGTTCGGGGCTTGTATGGTGAGCTGTTTTCCAAGTCAGCCAGGATGCTGGTCAAGGAGTCGATTTCCGCATCCAGGCTCGAGCGCCTCTCTTCCAGAGTCTTGCCCCCGGGGTTGACCTAGGAGAGGAACAGAATCAGACTAATCCTCCAGAGTATCAAACATGGCCCACTCCAACAATCAAGACTGGCAACGTTCGCATTATAAAGATACATTTTTGCATACGCTATTGGAAGCTGTTTCTAACACTTAAGAGAGACAGAGATGAGTAGGGTGACAACAATGGTTGCCTGCAATGACTTAGGCAGCTGGGAAGGAGGGGAAGAAGGAACACACAACAAGCCCAGTGGCATGTCCATTTAGGCTGTTTTTGGTTTTTAATTCATGCTCTCCCCCTCCCCTTGTGTTTTTGCTTCGAAACAGCAGATTTCATATACGGATGAACCCACATCCATTTTGTAGATAGTCATGAATTGAATTGAAATATCTGGTAGAGAGTGCCTGGGAGGAGGTAGCTGTTGTGGTGCATGTTGGCACCAACAATGTTAGGAAATGTAGCCAGGAGGTCCTGGAGGCCAAATTTAGGCTGCTAGGTAGGACGCCCAAAGCCAGGACCTCAAAGGTAGTGTTCTCAGAAGTGCTACCTGTTCCATGTGCACAGCCAGCTAGGCAGGCAGAGCTCAGGGGTCTCAATGCATTAATGAGATGATGGTGTACGGAGGAAGGGTTTAGATTCATTAGGCACTGAGGAACGTTTTGGAACAAACAAGGCCTTTACAAGAGGGACGGGCTTCACTTGAACCAGAATGGAACCAGACTGTTGGCACATAACATTAAAAAGGTGGCATTTTTCCTTATAAGGAAAGGCTACAGCGTTTGGGCCTCTTCAGCCTAGAAAAGAGACACCTGAGGGGGGACATGATTGAGACGTACAAAATTATGCAGGGGATGGACAGTGTGGATAGGGAGATGCTCTTTACACTCTCACATAACACCAGAATCAGGGGACATTCACTAAAATTGAGTGTTGGGAGAGTTAGAACAGACAAAAGAAAATATTTCTTTACTCAGCGTGTGGTTGGTCTGTGGAACTCCTTGCCACAGGATGTGGTGATGGCGACTGGCCTAGACGCCTTTAAAAGGGGATTGGACAAGTTTCTGGAGGAAAAATCCATTACGGGGTACAAGCCATGATGTGTGTGTGCAACCTCCTGATTTTAGAAATGGGTTATGTCAGAATGCCAGATGCAAGGGAGGGCACCAGGATGCAGGTCTCTTGTTATCTGGTGTGCTCCTTGGGGCATTTGCTGGGCCGCTGTGAGATACAGGAAGCTGGACTAGATGGGCCTATGGCCTGATCCAGTGGGGCTGTTCTTATGTTCTTAGGACCCAGTAAGCAGCCCATCCTGGGAGACTGTATTCAAGTGCTTTTATGCAAATGTCCAAAGTTTCCAAGGAGAGATGGGGGAACTGAAATGTTTGGTGACTAGGGAAAACTTTGATATAGTGGGCATAAAGGAAACCTGGTGGAATGCGGAGAATCAGTGAGATATTGCAATGCCAGGCTATAAACTCTACAGGAGAGAGAGAGACAGGGAGGGGCATTTTTGGCGGTGGGTGGACATAAATGTTAACAAAGAGGTAGAATCCAGCTGAGATTGAAGGCGTGAGGAGTGATGTAATACTTGGGGCATGCTATCATCCTCCGGTTCAAACACCGGAAGGGGACCTTGAAATGAGGAAACAGATCAGGGAGGTGTCAAGGAGGGACAGGGTTGTAATCATGGGGAACTTCAATTATCCTCATGTTGACTGGGTCAGTTTATGACTGTGCCTTAGAGCAACTAGTCAAGTAGCCGACCAGAGGACAGGTGACTCTAGATTTAATGTTGTGTGATACTCAGGATCTGGTTAGAGATGTAAATGTTACTGAGCCATTGGGGAACAGTGATCATGCTGCGATCTGTTTTGCTATGCATATGTCGGGGGAAGAGTGGCAAGCATGTAGTTGGCAACCTTCAGTCTCGAAAGACTCTGGTATCGCGCTCTGAAAGGTGGTTCTGGAACAGCGTCCAGTGTGGCTGAAAAGGCCAATTTGGGAGTGACAATCCCTTCCACACTGGGAGCAAGTGCAGTCTGTCCCTGGTCTGTCTCCCTGGCTATGGGCCTTCCTTCTTTGCCTCTTTGCCTCAGACTGTTGGCCAAGTGTTTCTTCAAACTGGGAAAGGCCATGTTGCACAGCCTGCCTCCAAGCGGGCTGCTCAGAGGCCAGGGTTTCCCACTTGTTGAGGTCCACTCCTAAGGCCTTCAGATCCCTCTTGATGATGTTTGCATCCCTCATGTCTTGAGGTACTCCACCTTCTCTCCAGCAGAGACAAAGGATTTCATGCAGCTCAGTGACGATGATCTCTTTGCAGCACTTTAGGACTTCAGCAGGGATGCTGTCTTTTCCAGGTGCCTTGCCAAAGGCAAGGGAGTCCAGGGCCACGTGAAGTTCTTCTAGGGTTAGTTCACTGTCAAGCTCCTCCAGCACAGGCAGGCACTCAATGTTGTTCAGCGCTTCTTCGGTGACTACATTTTCTCTGGAATATAGCTCAGAGTAGTGCTGCACCCAGCGTTCCATCTGCTGCGCCCGATCCTGGATGACCTTGCCTACGGCAGACTTCAGAGGGGCAATTTTCTTCTGTGTTGGACCTAGGGCCTGCTTGATACCATCATACATCCCCTTGATGTTGCCCGTGTCAGCTGCTATCTGTATCTCGGAACAGAGCTGGAGCCAGTAGTCGTTAGCACATCTCCTGGCAGTCTGCTGGACTTTGCTGCGAGCACTCGGAGGACCTGCAGGTTGCGCTCACTGGGACAGGCCTTGTATGCTGCTTGAGCTCTCCTCTTTTCCTGAATGACTGGTGTCAACTCCTCAGAGTGGGCTTCAAACCAGTCTGCCGTCTTGTTGGTCTTCTTGCCAAATATGGACAAGGCGTTGTAAACGGCATTCTTGAAATGTTCCCATCTGTTGGATACATTTGCATCGACCGGGCCTGGAAGAGATTCCTCAAGCGCTCGTGCAAATTCCTCCACTTTTCTCTGATCCCGGGTCTTGCTCGTATCAATGCGAGGTCTTCCTTCCTTTTTTGTGCGGTACAGTCGCTTTGTTTGCAGTTTCACTCTGCTGCACACCAGCGAGTGGTCGGTGTCACAGGCAGCACCCTGATAGCTGCGTGTGATCTTGATGCTGGGAAGGCTGGAGCGTTTGGTGAGAATCAGGTCGAGCTGGTGCCAGTGCTTTGATCTTGGGTGTCTCCAAGAGACTCTATGTTGGGGCTTTGTGTTGAAGAACGTGTTGCTGACACAGAGACCGTGATGACAGCAAAACTCTAGCAGGCGTTGGCCATTTTCGTTCATCTTCCCAGTGCCGAACTGACCTAAGCAAGTGGGCCACGAACTGTTATCAGCACCAACTCTAGCACTGAAGTCGCCAAGGATGAACAATGGCTCTTTTACGGGGATCTTCTTGATAGTGGTGGCCAGGTCATCATAAAATTTGTCTTTGGCTTCTGCTGGAGACGACAGAGTCGGTGCATAAGCACTGATGAGAGTGACAGGTCCTGCTGGAGACGACAGAGTCGGTGCGTAAGCACTAATGAGAGTGACAGGTCCTGCTGATGACTGGAGCTGAAGGGACAAAATTCTTTCACTTCCCACAGTAGGTGGGATGATGGATTTCAGCAGGGTATTTCTGACCGCAAAGCCAACACCATGTTCCCTGGTGGCAAGCAACTCTGACGCAAAAACCCTTGACTTGTGATGGGTGGACTTCCCTCAAATGAAGAGACTAGTTAGAAAGAAGTTGAAAGGGAAAGTGAGAAAGGTCTGATGTCTCCAGTGTGTGTGGAGGATGTTTAAAACAACGGTAATGGAGGCCCAGCGGAAGTGTATACCACAAAGGAAGAAGGGCTCAACTAAGTCCAGGAGGGCGCTGGCATGGCTAACGAGCCAAGTCAGAGAGGCCGTGAAGGGCAAGGAAGCTTCCTTCTGTAAATGGAAGTCTTGCCCTAATGAGGGGAATAAAAAGGAACATAAACTGTGGCAAAAGAAATGTAAGAAGTTGATATGGGAGGCCAAGAGAGACTAGGAGGAGCACATGGCCAGCAGCATTAAGGGGAATAATAAAAGCTTCCTCAAATATGTTAGGAGCAGGAAACCCGCCAGAGAAGCAGTTGGCCCTCTGGATAATGGGGGAGGGAAATGGGAGATAAAAGGAGACGCAGAGATGGCAAATGAGTTCTTTGCATCTGTCTTCACGGCAGAAGACCTCGGGCAGATACCGCTGCCAGAACGGCCCCTCCTGACCAAGGAATTAAGTCAAATAGAGGTTAAAAGGAAGATGTTTCAGACCTCATTGATAAATTAAAGATCAATAAGTCACGAGACCCTGATGGCATCCACCCAAGAGTTATTAAGGAACTGAGGAATGAAGTTGCTGATCTCTTCACTGATATATGCAACTAGTCCCTCAAAATGGCCACGGTGCCAGAGGATTGGAGGATAGCAAATGTCACACCAATCTTTAAAAAGGGAAGGATGCGGACCCTGGAAACTATAGACTGGTCAGCCTAATACCTGTTCCAGGTAAGATGGTGGAATGCCTCATCAAAGATAGAATCTCACAAGACATAGACGAACAAGCCTTGCTGAGGGAGAGTCAGCATGGCTTCTGTAAGGGTAAGTCTTGCCTCACAAACCTTTTAGAATTCTTTGAAAAGGTCAACAAGCATGTGGATGCAGGAGAACCCGTGGACTTTCAGAAGGCGTTTGACACAGTCCCTCACCAAAGGCTGCTGAGGAAACTCCACAGTCAGGGGATTAAACTCCACAGTCAGGTCCTCTCCTTGGCAATTGGGAAGTTTGCACTAACAGTTCAGAAAAAGAGATCGTAGCAGCTGATAACACTCACTATTCACAGGAGGGCACTATACACTATGGGCAGGAGGTCTGGTCTAGAGGGTTGAGCCTCCGTTTGCCTGAAGATAACATCCGAAGGTCGCCAGTTCGAGGCCACCGGCATCGTGCGACCTTGAAGCAGCTGAGCCGAGATATTCCATCTGATCTGAGCGTGGGAGGATGGAGGCCAGGATGGAGGCCAGATCAGAACAAAACATCTGAATTGTTGTAGCTCGAGCCTTCTTTCAATTGTAAAACTCCCTACGGGGATTTAAATTAGCCTGCCTATGTAAACCGCCTTGCCTTGAATAAAGTCTGAGGAGAAATCTGAGGACCTAGAAAGGCGGTATATAAATACCTGTATTATTATTATTATTATTATTATTATTATTATTATTATTATTATTATTATTATTATCATTTCACATCAAGTCTTCTCTAGCTCTGAATACAAACTGAGCATGTGCAGCCCAGAGTTTCTCTGGTCTGTCCCAAGCAGTCGGTAACAAAAGTGAGGGCTTTTAGTACAGCTTTTGCTTAATCTGTTTGCAAGAGGACTGACTCAAAATCACCCTCCCCTCCATTTTGCTGCCCCAATCACAGCTGGGATAGGCTGTCCTGGGGCAATTCTGAAGAGTGTGAAATAAATCCCCTGGGAACAATGATACATGTTGAAATAACATCATTCCTAAGAGGTTTGGGGATAGTAAAATATTAAAATGGCCATCCAGAGCAATGCCACTGATGGCTCAAAAATGTGCAGCAGTTTAAATATAGGGACAGAGTTGATGGCTTCAGGATCATTTCCAGCCTGTGCCCTTTTCCAAGTGGGTGTTCAGCTCAGCCTTCGTCTTCATGAACACTTGAATATAAAATGAGGAAAAAGACATCTTCCCAGATGCCTCAGTGTTCATTGCAAATGCTGTAACCTGAGATTACTCCCCCACCCCACCTAGATTTCCAGCAGGTTGGGTTTTCTGTGACCTGCACAGTGACTGCCCCACAGAGGCCGAATCAATTATGCAAAATACCCAGGCTTCATTCATTTGCATAATTCATGCATGTTCCAGGATCGGGCATGACTCATTGGGAGCATGTGTGCTTTTCTAAGTATGCACTGCCGGCGTGTTGCTTTTATTTTACCCTGTGTGTGTGTGTGTGTGTATGTTTTAAACGCATCAGAGTATGTTCCCAAATGTATAGTTTCTCCTGAGTCTGGGATGGAGCTTACAGGGTGATATGAGAAAAGAGGATAGTGAACACCTCCCCACTTGCACCAGAGGCTCCTCCCAAGGTCCTTTGTGTCTTGACCAACATGCTTAACAGAACATCCAACAATATTTAAGCCAATGAAGACAAGGACGGGTTATATAATCCCCTTTAAGATAAATTATTGACAGAAAAAGAGAGCACAGAGAGGAAGCCGACCAGAAGCGTCTCTCTCCTCCACATCTCAACACAGCGCACATCAAGCCTGGTTCTAGCCTGACATGACAGCAAGGATGCTCTCTCATCAGATCCCCCGGTGCAGCTGTGGCTATCTTTGATTGTAGTAGTCTCAGCAGGTAGATTCTTGCATCTGGCTCACCAAGCGTTCTCATTTTCAAAGAGCAATCACTGGTCTTCCTGCTCAGCACACGGAAGGCCTGGAGCACAGAGGTGGTTCTAGCCCCTGTTTTGCAGGTAGAAGGCTCCCTCCAGTTCAGTCCCTGGTGGCAGCATCTCCAGGTGGGGTGGAAAGGACCCTTCTTTGTCTGAAACCCTGGAGAGCCACTGCCAAGCACTGCTGGCAATATGGAGCTAGACAGAACCATCATGGGTTGATGGTTCTCCTCCTCCTCCTCCTCACAAGCAACTATGATTCTGTTCTTTCAAAGACAAACCAAATGTGTCACCTGCAGCGCCTTTTCCCCTGAGCCAGTTAGCAGTTACCCCTGCTAACTGGCTCAGAGCAGAGACATATCTAGGGTATGGCAAGCCAGTGCATGAGCCCTGGGTAGCACTTGAAGGGGGCACCAACAGCTTCTGGGAGTGCGCGCATGCTCCAATTGCATCCTGGGAAATGACTGGAGCGTTGCCACCTGGAGACTCCCAGCAGCAGCTAGGGCGATCACCCATCTAGCCCATTAAAAATTTTGTAGGTCTCAATCATGCTTTCCCCAGATACCTTCTTCCTAGACATAACACTCCTTTCTACCCAAGTGTTGAAGCCAATACTCCAGGTGCAACTTTGCCATTGGTTTGTACAATGGCATTATAATATTGGCTGTTTTATTCTCAGTGTCACTGAGAATAAGTTAGCAAAGCTGCAAAGTTGACCAGAACTATCCTTGCAGAAATCAGGCTGGGGCCTGGAGCACCAACGCCTGCCTCCTCCAGGCATTCCTTTCTGTCCTGATTGATGCATAAACAGAACTAAACTCCCAAACCAATGGAACTCCAAAAGGGCAAATTAAGCCAGCTAAAGGCCTCATTTTGCTTGGCCAACAAGAAACAACATAACCAGGAGACTTATAAAGATCTCTGCTTGCAGAAGGACAACCTGATAAGATAAGGGACAGAAACTGCTTTGTACATTAAAGTACTTTATGTTTCTGTGAAGGCAACTTGTTATCTCTGGGCTAGAATTACCTCTACGAATCCTTAGGAATTAAAATGAGTTATCAACACATTTGTGTGTGCCTGGTTGTTTCCAGCAGAACATCTAACAAAAATGGCAGGCTTCGCTTTTCCTACTCAGTCTCCACAACTTCTCCACACTTAAGAGGTCACTGAAGTCTAGCAGGGCAGCTAAATCATTCTCAAGCCCCTCAAAAGGTCATGCAATCTTTCCAAACAGCAACAGAGAGTCGCTTCAGAGGAGCCAGGGAGATTGCCTCTTCTTTCCCCTTTTAATTAATAAAATTACAGCTGAGAGCTCATTATCGATAATTATGGCCACTGTTACAGCTTCCCATTTCTTTGCAGGCCCCCACCCCTGCCGACCTTAATTCTGTTCCAGATGCAGCACGAATTAACGTTTAATTAGCCATTAAATAGAATTAACAGTCTCCAATGGCCATGTGGTGTACTGAACAATTGGGGAAGGAGGAGGACTTCTTGGCACGAGACAATTTCACCATCTGAGTCTGCTGCAAACCAAACACAAGTCAGAATTCCTCGTTTTCTTCTGCCGACAAAACACCACTAATGCATTAGGTGGGAAGAGCTAGTTGCCGCTTCAGTGTTACGCTTGCCACACAGACTATAGCATTTCTGCAGTGAATCTCCTCTCCCATCTCCAGAGGTGGAAACCTTTTTTATACAACCCCAGACCACCCCACAAAATCCTTCTTATGACTCAAAAGGTCCTTTTCCTTTGGGCAACCACTGTTTTTTTGTTACTCTGGGCTATTTTTCTCAGTGCTGAAACTGAACTCAAGACAAGCAGGCAAGGAATCCCTTGCATTATGCCCTGATGTGTCAAGAGTTCCATGGGTCATACTTCTAGCAGACTGCTGGAAATGAGTCCTGCTGTGTAACATTTATTCAAAAAACCTTGAGCCTGTTTTATTTCTGCCCCATTTTTCACTCAATCATTATGCTGTGTTCATCTGGCAGTTTTCTTTTTTTTCAAATTTCCAGGCAAAAGGATTTAAATTTCTGACACTGGTTATGACAGGCCTTGGCTTACTATTACAAAGAAGGGTACAAAGCATCTGTGCCAAGTTGAGCTGGGGCTGGGGCTGGGCCCTGAAGACCTCACTGTGCATGTGAAATGCATGTGCCAGGAACCCCTTCTTCTCATTCCTCCCCCTTGTCTTTCCCCAGGCCAGGCCCCGAGCCTGTGCTCTGGTTGGTCCACTCGCTGATCCTGAAGGTGCACTTGTATGTATATTTCAGGGGCTAAATGGACTGTCAAGAAGAAACATTTGTTCTGTTTCTAGGCAAGTCTAGCTTACTGGCAGAATTCTTCTTGGAATGCAAAACCAAATTTCCTACAGATGTCACATAAGAGCAAGACTGAACAAAACTTGCCCACATACTGAGTCAGCCTTGGAAACAGACAGGTAAGTTCTTGTGGTCTAGATCCCCCCCTTTCCTCCTGGATGATGGCATTTCATTTCCTGCACTCTTCCTTCACTTCCCTCTTGCTTCTTCCTCTAACTCAAATATCTTCCCACGCTCACTGGGCACTCTTTTATCTTGTTCCTTTGTAAAAAAGCATATCCAAACGGTATCTTTTTCCTATTCTGTGTGGACACTTTTCTGTACTTTAATATTATGCATGTATGCTGCATGCTGCCCTTCTACCAATATGAACACTCAGGATGGTGACCAACCACAACAAAAACCCTAATATCAAAAGTGGTTCACCCCAAAACCATCAACATAAAATCTAACTAACCAACAGTGAACAGGTAAAAGCTCCAGAACCCCTCAAAGACAGAAATCCTGCAACTGGCCATTCTGCTGAGCCAAAGAGGGTCATTCCTGTGACTGCATGGAGGGATGCCATGCAAAAGGCCAAATGAGCTGCGTGGGAGAAGGAGTTCCACTACCTAAGCATGTCCACAGAGAAGGGTCCAGCCAGCCTTACACCTGCTAGCTCAAATAGTCTATATTTAGTGTCTTTTCACTTTTCACCATTTTTCAGCCTTGCACTGCTTGTGTGAGTGGATTATTCATCTGGGACTTACTTGTCAGGGTTAACCTGACAGTAGACACCAGCTCTTGCTATGTTTGGTGAGGGCCATTTATTAGTAGGGCCATTGGGGGATGTGAGTTCCCTGCCAGCAGCAAGCTGTGCCTTGTCCATTGTCAAAAAAGTGATGGTGTGCCTTGACAAGTTTAGCAACTTGTCAGTGTGCCATAAGATGAAAAAGGTTGAAAATATCAGGGCACTCATTTGCAGGTGACCTGCAAAGGATCTCCTCTATGGAGAACTCGTGCAAGGAAAGCGCCCTACAAGTAGACCACAGCTGCGATACAAGGACATCTACAAAAGGGATCTGAAGGCCTTAGGAGTGGACCTCAACAGGTGGGAAACCCTGGCCTCTGAGTGGCCCGCTTGGAGGCAGGCTGTGCAGCATGGCCTTTCCCAGTTTGAAGAGACACTTGGCCATCAGACTGAGGCAAAGAAGGAAGGCCCATAGCCAGGGAGACAGACCAGGGACAGACTGTACTTGCTCCCAGTGTGGAAGGGATTGTCACTCCCGAATCGGCCTTTTCAGCCACACTAGACGCTGTTCCAGAACCACCATTCAGAGTGCGATACCATAGTCTTTCAAGACTGAAGGTTGCCAACATTTGCAGGTACACAATGATTAAATCACAGTACAAAAAAGAATTCCAGGGCAACTGTGCAATCTCATTAAGATTCCTTTTCACATTGTGATTTATTCAATGTGCACATGTGCGGACTTCTGAGCACAAGTGTTGACTTCTAATGAAAAAAAATAAACAAGAAAAAAGAAAACTGAGCAAAAAATCTGTGGGGGAGACGGAATGGAAGAATGAAGAACCACAAAGGAACCTGCCTCCACAGAGACCAGCGAGTCATCTGGAACAAAGAGTCAGGAATATATGCGGATAGGGAGAAGTCCTAAAGCATTTCTCCTACTGCTAGTTGGAGCTGGATGGACCAGCAACCTGGGTGGATCAAAGTCCAAAGTCCAGCTGAGATGTCTGCGTGACTTCCTCTTTGCCGACGATGCAGCTATCACTACCCACTCTGCCAAAGATCTCCAGCAGCTCATGGATCGTTTTAGCAAGGCCTGCCAAGATTTTGGACTGACAATCAGCCTGAAGAAAACACAGGTCATGGTTCAGGATGTGGACTTACCTCCCTGCATTACAATCTCTGCGCATGAACTGGAGGTTGTCCATGACTTTGTGTACCTTGGCTCAACGATCTCCGACACTCTTTCTCTCGATACCGAGCTAAACAAACGCATCGGTAAAGCAGCTACCACGTTTTCCAGACTCACAAAGAGAGTCTGGTCCAACAAGAAGCTGACGGAACATACCAAGATCCAGGTCTACAGAGCTTGCGTCCTGAGTACACTTCTGTACTGCAGCGAGTCATGGACTCTTCACTCACAACAGGAGAGGAAACTGAATGCTTTCCACATGCGCTGCCTCCGACGTATTCTCGGCATCACCTGGCAGGACAAAGTTTCAAACAACACAGTCCTGGAACGTGCTGGAATCCCTAGCATGTATGCACTACTGAAACAGAGACGCCTGCGTTGGCTCGGTCATGTTGTGAGAATGGATGATGGCCGGATCCCAAAGGATCTCCTCTATGGAGAACTCGTGCAAGGAAAGCGCCCTACAGGTAGACCACAGCTGCGATACAAGGACATCTGCAAGAGGGATCTGAAGGCCTTAGGAGTGGACCTCAACAAGTGGGAAAACCTGGCCTCTGAGCGGTCCGCTTGGAGGCAGGCTGTGCAACATGGCCTTTCCCAGTTTGAAGAGACACTTGGCCAACAGTCTGAGGCTAAGAGGCAAAGAAGGAAGGCCCATAGCCAGGGAGACAGGCCAGGGACAGACTGCACTTGCTCCCAGTGTGGAAGGGATTGTCACTCCTGAATCGGCCTTTTCAGCCACACTAGACGCTGTTCCAGAACCACCTTTCAGAGCCGATACCATAGTCTTTCGAGACTGAAGGTTGCCAACTACTGCATGGGGAACATGGTGAAACCTCTCTTGAATCAGACCACCATCAGTTCACCTGGCTTAGTACTGTCTGCACTGACTGGCAACAGCTCTCCAGGCTTTCAGACAGAGAAGGCTCTTTCCTTCCTGAAGATGCTGAAGCCAGGGACTCAGCCTGCTGGAAATGCTACAGGCAAAGCTCTTGGGCACTAAGCGAAGAGCCACATAAATTCATGGTGAGAAAGATGCATCAGATGTGACTGGGGCAGACAACTTCTCATGTCCACCCTGAGCACATTTCTTGAGTTCTGCACATATTTTACATGAGCATCTCAGCCCCCAGCAGACCTCTGCCTGAAGCCGCCACCACCACCCACAGCTCCTGTTTCCATGGATACCAGGTATTCACACTCGAACCCGGGAGGCCCAAGTCACACACTGGTAGCAGCCAGCCAGGCATGCAGATTCGTGGGCGGGCACTGAGGGAACAGGCCCTGTGAAGCACCAGATCTGTGCCAGCACTGCTCCACTGCATCAGAAGAACTTGTCACCTTCGGGAGGGAGGGTCCGTTATGCTGCCACCAAGTCTTTGTGAAATTCCAGGCAGCTTATTGGAAACAAGAGTTCTGAGAACACTTGAAACACAGCACAGGGTGATCCAAGTTGCCTCTGCTCTGCATCTATCCAGGTCTAGAGGAACCTTGCTTCACTCCATGTTCATAAAGTCTCCAGGTCCTTTATAACCAAGCTGAAAAAGCACCAGTTCCAGAACAGATCCTTGGGGCACGCTGCTCTCTCCATTGTGAAAACTGTCCTTTGACATCTACTCTTTCTTCGTCTTCAACCAGTTCTCAATCCATGAGAGGACCTGCCATCTAATTCCCTGACTGTGGAGTTTTTCAGTAGCCTTTGGTGAGGGACCGTGTCGAATGCCTTCTGAAAGTCCAGATATATAATGTCTACGGGTTCTCCCGCATCCACATGCCTGTTGCCCTTTTCAAAGAATTCTATAAGGTTCGTGAGGCAACACTTACCCTTAGAGAAGCCATGCTGATTCTCTCTCAGCAAGGCCTGTTTGTCTATGTGTTTTGAGATTCTATCTTTGATGAGGCATTCCACCATCTTAACCAGTATAGATGTTAGGCTAACCAGCCTGTAGTTTCACAGATCCCCTCTCCTTCCTTTTTTAAAGATTGCCCAAGACTTGCTGTCCTCTCCTCCAGTCCTCTGGCACAGTGGTAGTCCTATACTTACCTAGTGCCCAGGCTACAGCGGTGCTTAAATGGCTGCTGCTGTATCCAATGGGGCCAGGGAAGCAGCCAGAGTTCTCCTCGAAGTAAGGGAACAAATGTTCCCTCACCCTGTGTTGAGCAACAGTGTCCCCATTGAGTCTCCTAAGATCTACACCTGCTATTGAGCAGGTGCAGAACTGGGGAGGCCCATGATGGGTTTCTCACCCAGGGAAGGAGCACAGAATACAATGGCAGACTCTGCTGGTGCTGGCTTCAGCACTGGTCCACCACCCTCTCTGCTGGTGCAAAAGTGCTTTATGGAAATTTTGAAACAGCCGGAGCCAGCTGAGGAGCACTGGAGCTGAATAGGACCCTCAATGGGATTGAGCCCTTCATTCCTTAATCAGGAGGGGGCATTTGGACTTAGGAATCTGCCTGAAGTCTTCTGTTGTGAAGACAGATGCAAAGAACTCATCTAATTTCTCTGCCATCTCCAAGTTACCTTTTATCTCCCCTTTCCCTCCCTCACCGTCCAGTGGGCCAACAGCTTCTAGTTTCCTGCTTCTAACATAGTGTTTCTCAAACTATGGGTCGGGACCCACTAGGTGGGTCATGAGCCAATTTCAAGTGGGTCTCTATTTCAATATTTCATTTTTAGTATATTAGACTTGATGCTACCATGGTATATGACTGCATTCGGGAAAATGTTATACTTCTGTGCTTTTAATAGGCTACTATATATATGCTTTCAACAATGATAGTAAATGGGACTTACTCCTGGGTAAGTGTGGGTAGGATTGCAGCCTAGGATTGTTAAAAATTTTCCTGCTTGATGATGTCACTTTTGGTCATGACATCACTTCCTGTGGGCCTGACAGATTCTCATTCTAAAAAAGTGGGTCCAGGTGCTAAATGCTTGAGAAACACTGTGTTCATTTAATTTATTTATGTTAGAATCTAACATATATGAAGAAGCTTTTATTCTTCTTAATGTTGCTGGTCATACATTCCTTCCAAACAAGCCTCTCCCTCTCAGCACTCTGCTGGCAAGACGGCAACAGTCACACTGACCTGCCTTTCAGGGTGTTTTGAGGCTCAGTGAGATTGGACACATGAAGAACACCAGCATCAAGCAAGAGTTTACCTCACAGCCTTATTCAGAAATTCTTTCCCCCTACTGCATACAGCAGACACATGAAAGAGGAAAGGTGCATTGGCTATCCATGCCCGCTACACTGATACATCCATAGCCATGTCCCTTGGGTGCCCATGCATGCTTTGTTAGTCTAGTCAGGACAAAACTCAACACGTGCCATGGAGGGTTCCTTAGCACAGAGTGCAACCCTTAGCCCATTTGGTTGTGCCCTGGGCAGAAAAACTCCAAATATGGAGATGCCTTGGGACACAGCTTGTAGGCACATCAGCACAAAGAACATTACCAGCCAGTGTTAGTCTCTCATTTTTGGGGGTGGGGACCATGACTCCTGATGGGTGCTTTTGCCACTGCTATAACTGGTGCCATCCTTGCTAGTTTGTTGGAAATCCTATCACTATTCCTCACCCCACCAACCTTGTCTGAAGGTCAGTTTGTGTGCTCCCCCCTCACACAATTGGCAAGGATCTGGATCACATGGAGAAGTCTCATGTGCAGACAGCCAAATGCTCACAGGCCCTCTTTCACCCTGGCATTAAACAAGGGTGTGGCCAGTAATAGGTTAAAATCAGAAGGGTGTGGCCAGAAGGTGTCATCCTCCTTTCCTCTCATGCATTTATTAACCTTATGAGGGTGGAGGAGATGCAACAAGACCTTTCATGATGTCCATAAGCCTGCTGGGTGAGGCTCTGCACTTTGCACCTCATCTAGTATTCCTGGCACAAGATACACCTGAAGAGAGCTCTGTGGTACAACAATCCAAGACCCTCTTTTGGCCCCACCAAGATCTTCTCACCTGAACACTGAAAAGAGCACCATCTGGAGGAGGTGGAGGTGGTGGGAAGGCTCCAGGAGGTGGTGGGAGGTTCCCGGGATCATCAGCAGGAAGTGGTGGTGGAGGTGGTGGCGGGAGATCACCTGGAGATAAGGAAAGAAAAAGAAGGCTCATGATTGAGGAATATCATGCCCCATGAAGGGTGTGGGGCTGCTGTGTGTGTTCTGAGCTTTCACATAAGACAAGCAGAACAAAGCACTATACAAATATGTGCAAACCTGCTTCCGCAATAAGTGCAAAATAGGGTTGAGGCCTGCATTAATCTTAAAGCCTGACCCCTGCTAATTGGGTAAGAGGCACTTTTTCAAGTGGGTGCTCCTTTTTTTAGCAGGGGGAGAGTAATTGGCCCACCTCACCCCAGCGCTGTCTGTTCTAGTGGCAGTCTGCTGGTATTCATTTGCATCTTTTTAGATTGTGAGCCCTTTTGGGACAGGGAGCCATTTAGTTATTTGATTTTTCTCTGTAAACCGCTTTGTGAACTTTTAGTTGAAAAGCGGTATATAAATACTGTTGATTGATTGATTGAAAGCCTGAAAAGTCCCCTAGCTGAATCATAGGCAGTCCAGAAAGTGTTCCAGGGCTTGAGCATTACCAAATCAACTTCTACAGGGATTACATTCTGTTGTTGTAATGTATAGGCATGGCAACATGCCCATAATAACACAGTATTCCAAGGAAACACTGTGAACAACTGAACCCCCAAAGTGGGGTGGGGCAAAGCTGGGGAGAATCAAAGGGAGTTGCCCTGATCCAGGAGCACCAGAGCACTTGTGAGAGTTCTGATGCACAGAGAGAGTTCAGTGCAGGCAGCAGCTGTTCCATTTTCTGCTGGGATGCATTCCGAGGAATGCATTATACGTCTAACAGGGAAACTGTCACTGTGAGTCTGGAGCACTTCCAGAACAAGATGATAGAAGGGTGCACTGAGGTCAGGATACAGCAACTTGGCATCATCTTCCCCTCTCCACAACTCTACCTCTCTTCCTCCTCCTCTTCCCAACACCCTGGAGGAACAAATGCATGATGTGACCACTTTGGGATTCCAGAATCCCCTCTCCCTGCTCCATTTAATTCACCATCATTTGCCAGGGTGGAGAAACTCTCAGCATGGTGATGACATGCTGTGCTTACATGCTATCAACAGAGACTGGCAGAGAAGCTCTTTGCACTGGCAGCTACCAGGCATCTCTACTGTTGACAAAGTCTGCCTGAGAGCAAAATGGAGCACCAAGAGTCCTGCCTGTGAGACAGAAATGTTGAGGTAGATTTGGGGGGCTCTGCCTGGAAGCATCACTTGGGGAATCTCTGGGAATCTATGGCATTTCAACAGGACCAGCCCAAGCAAGGTCCTTTCTGGGCCACCCAGAAAAATGAAGCCTAGAAAAGGTCTCCAGCTACACATGCAGGTGGGGGACAAACTGTCCAGTCCCCCCCCTTGCATGATGTTCTGCGCAGTTATTGGTTGTGGGAGGGGGCAAGCCTCTGGCACGCTGTTGAAAGTCAGTTTGTGGGCTTCCCCAGGCCTCTTTGTTCCTCATCAGCATCAGAAGCCAGGTGAGCGAGTCACGGCAAGCAGCAAGTGGGGAGCAGCAAGCACCTACTGGCGACAAGCGATTGGAGTGGCAGGTCAGACGGGCTGAGGGGGTAGCATGGTTGCCGGGGGCGGGTTGCAGCATCCCACCCAGAAAAAGGAGGCCTGGAATTGGTTAGGTTAGTTAGCCTGCAGGTGCCCTTGCCTTCTCCTTGGCCCTTGGTGTCCTGCTGAGAGCCCAGGGCTAGTGAATGAATGTTCACAAATAACTCAAGGAATGCGTTTGGGTGGACTATCTAAATCCCAAGGACATCCCAAGGACCTCCCTCACTTATGGTGCTCAGTACACACATCAAAGAGCCATGGAGTTCTGGATTGTGGCCATGGTATTCAATAGCAACACACAAAACAGAGACAGCTTTATTTCTAACGCTGATGGCTTGGGAAGGTTTTATCCTGACCCATAAAGTTTGCACTGTTGGCATTTTATCTTGTGCTGAGATACGTTTTGGTGGGCTCCCGAGCACATGCTGCTAGTGTTTGTAGAGATTTGATTATATACATAAATAATATTGGTGTTTGGAATAAGCAGCTCCAGCATTGATTTCGGAAGCCTCATTGCTACCAGATGGCTTGAGAAGCAGCTTGACTCCAAACAGGCTCTCCAGGGGACAACTTCCCCTGCCTTTGGTGAGCTGCAGGCTCTCATGTTTTTCTTCCAGGTGACGGACCCTGGTGGAGATCCAGGCTGTTGAAGTGTTGGGGCACAGGTGGGGGGGGGGTGTTCCTAAACAGCAGGAGGACAGGAAATGCAGGCTTGAAAAAGACCTCTCACTGCTTTCGATCAGCACTGTGTACCTTATAGAATTCTTTGAAAAGGTCAACAGGCATGTGGATGCGGGAGAACCCGTGGACATTATATATCTGGACTTTCAGAAGGCGTTTGACACGGTCCCTCACCAAAGGCTACTGAAAAAACTCCACAGTCAGGGAATTAGAGGACAGGTCCTCTCGTGGATTGAGAACTGGTTGGAGGCCAGGAAGCAGAGAGTGGGTGTCAATGGGCAATTTTCACAATGGAGAGAGGTGAAAAGCGGTGTGCCCCAAGGATCTGTCCTGGGACCGGTGCTTTTCAACCTCTTCATAAATGACCTGGAGACAGGGTTGAGCAGTGAAGTGGCTAAGTTTGCAGACGACACCAAACTTTTCCGAGTGGTAAAGACCAGAAGTGATTGTGAGGAGCTCCAGAAGGATCTCTCCAGACTGGCAGAATGGGCAGCAAAATGGCAGATGCGCTTCAATGTCAGTAAGTGTAAAGTCATGCACATTGGGGCAAAAAATCAAAACTTTAGATATAGGCTGATGGGTTCTGAGCTGTCTGTGACAGATCAGGAGAGAGATCTTGGGGTGGTGGTGGACAGGTCGATGAAAGCGTCGACCCAATGTGCGGTGGCAGTGAAGAAGGCCAATTCTATGCTTGGGATCATTAGGAAGGGTATTGAGAACAAAACGGTTAGTATTATAATGCCGTTGTACAAATCTATGGTAAGGCCACACCTGGAGTATTGTGTCCAGTTCTGGTCGCCGCATCTCAAAAAAGACATAGTGGAAATGGAAAAGGTGCAAAAGAGAGCGACTAAGATGATTACGGGGCTGGGGCACCTTCCTTATGAGGAAAGGCTACGGCGTTTGGGCCTCTTCAGCCTAGAAAAGAGACGCTTGAGGGGGGACATGATTGAGACATACAAAATTATGCAGGGGATGGACAGAGTGGATAGGGAGATGCTCTTTACACTCTCACATAATACCAGAACCAGGGGACATCCACTAAAATTGAGTGTTGGGCGGGTTAGGACAGACAAAAGAAAATATTTCTTTACTCAGCGCGTGGTTGGTCTGTGGAACTCCTTGCCACAGGATGTGGTGCTGGCGTCTAGCCTAGACGCCTTTAAAAGGGGATTGGACGGGTTTCTGGAGGAAAAATCCATTATGGGGTACAAGCCATGATGTGTATGCGCAACCTCCTGATTTTAGGAATGGGTTAAGTCAGAATGCCAGATGTAGGGGAGAGCACCAGGATGAGGTCTCTTGTTATCTGGTGTGCTCCCTGGGGCATTTGGTGGGCCGCTGTGAGATACAGGAAGCTGGACTAGATGGGCCTATGGCCTGATCCAGTGGGGCTGTTCTTATGTTCTTATGTACTTGTTCAGACCTAGCAGTAAAGAGCAAGAGACCAAGTACAGCACTTGAGGGATCAGCAGGTTCAAAATAAAACCACAGGATAGTAATTAGAGCTGGCAATAAATGGAGTGTCTGCCCACTTCTCACAAACACCAGGAACACTTATTCCCAACTTTGACCACACGATTGGTCCCCCCTCCAACACCGGTCCCGAATTGGCTTTTGTGGCAGTCATAAAATGAAACCGGATTAGCTGCATGCCACTGTGATTTGTTTGCATTTATTATGTGATTTCTGATTGGCTGGGATCACTCAGGAATGGTGTGGAAGGACAGTGGCAACTGGGTGTTTTTAAGGCAGAGAAAACGGATCGGAAGACGCACGCTAGAAGTCTGACCACAACAGAGAGAAATTTCTCTCTCATGTGATGAGAAAGAACTCGGGTCAATTGGTAGATCCAGAACCAACATATTCTTCCTACCGTTACCATCTGGAAGCCTCTGTCACCTGGGGTGGTGATGACCACTAGCTGTTAAACAGGGATAGACAAATGTACAGAGGTGGTCCCACTAGCTAAACAGAACCTCCATGTTCAGTGGCACTGACATTTATTTGATTATTATAGCCCACTTTTCAACAATTTCTTTCAGGGAGGTTTACAATTAAAAGAGAAGTAAATTACCAATAAAATTACAGCAATTATAATAAAAACTACATTAAGATAGGGTGCAAAGAAATACTCTTATTAAGATTAATCTGCAGCAATAAAATGTAATAGTCATAAAAGGCTTCTTGGAAAGAAAGTTCTTGGCAGCTGAATTCAAAGACCAGTCTCCCAGATCTGCTGTCCCAGAACTGGGCTGCAATCCCAAACACACACATCTAGTAGTAAGCCCTACTGAAGTCAGTGGGACTTACTTCCAAGTAAACATGCTTAGGATTGTGCTGTTGTGCTGATTTCAGAACTAGGGGGTGGGACCAGAAGAGCCGCTTGGCAATGGCCACCAGCCTGGCAGAGGGCGAGGGGCCCAAAATGCTTCTGCTGGAAGTTTGAGAAGGAAGAAAATGCTCCCTCACACGTCCAAGGGAGGACCCAAGCAAAGGTTTTCAAGGTAAGCACCAGCAACTTCACCTTAGCCCAGGAACTAATGGGGCAATCAGTGAAGCTCAAGCAATAATTCCTAATGGTTAACATCAGGTGTGGTCCTCGCTATCACATTCTGGATCAACTGAAGTTTCCAAACTAGGGCAGCCCTCTGAATGTCACTGGATGCCAGTTACAGGGGAGCAACAGAGAAGAAGTGTTATTATCTGGGTGCCCTATGGGTAGGCACCAGGTTGGAAACAAGATGCTGGGCTTGAGAGACCTACCTTGTTTGGACCTATCAGGATCCCAGAGGTGCTGCACAATGTCTCAGGGTGCTGTATCAAAGAAGAGCCTTCATGGGTACAATCCTAAGTGCGTCCTGGGCCGGCCCAAGAGGGTCATAAACGTGCTGTAAAGCCTGTTTGTGTCTCCTTGTGCATCAGCTGGGCCAGTGCAGGAACGCTCGCTGGCCCATGGAGGCTGCATCCAGCCTCCGCGCTGACAGGGAGAGAGAAGGCTGCCTCAGCCGAGCTTGGCCAATGCAAGGGTCTGGAGGGTGGGGAAGAGGCAGGGAGGAGCCAGGAAGGAGACATTCCAGGGCAGGGGGAGGGCAAGTGGAGTGTGTTCCAGGGGGTGGGCAGGCAGAGGGAGAGAGAGGCAGGGCTTGGACCCGGCAGTTATGCCGGATCCCAGCTCCTTTCCCCGAGCAGTGCGGAGTGGTTCGAAGCCACTTCGTCCTCCTTGGACTTGTGCAACCTCCTGAGGAGACCCATTGGGGCTGTAGTGGCATACCCGGGGGCAAGAGGAAGAGTTTCCCGTTGCCTCCGGCTGAACCTATTCTGGCCACAAACTTGTGCTGGATACAGTGCAGGCCTCTTGTCCTGCCTGTTCCAGCATAAGACAGGATGTGCTGTAAGAGTCCTTTACTTCTTAAAACCTCCCCACCTTCTAACAGAAGCATTGCTTTTATAACAGGCTAAAAAGCAGTCATGTAAGACTTAAAATAGTATCTTCACAAAACCTTTCTCAACACTGAGGATGCTCAGAAAGCAACAGCCATTTGAGGGGGGTCCTCATTACAAGGACCAGTTTCTGTAATTTTATTTTGGGTTAATTATTCCAGGACTTGCTGTCTGACCCGCATAGAACAGCAATTAGTCATCTCGTGATTTGAGGCCCGTCAAGAGGCGTAATCAGCGAGACAGAGGGAGCACTCCCAAGGCAAGATGCTGAATTAGGCACTCCCAGCTGGAAAGCAGGCATATTAGCCCCCTGCTGCTCCAGACGGGAACCACGGACCTTGCTTTAAAAAGATGCTGTTCAAACAACATATTTCTCTGCAATTAAGTGACACAAACCACCAACAGTGTGCTTCTGCAGATCGCAAAGGATCAATGAGGCCGGCCTCCTTTGCGCTAATACAAGCACGTTCTGTTCAGTGTTGCTCCTTGAAGTCTTTGTCACCTGCACTGAAATTCCCCCTCCCCACCCACCCTGACATACGAACTGATGTGCATCAGTTGAGGTTACCTTTGGGAAAGGACCACAATGCAGTCGTAGAGCAGCATGTGCTTGGCATGTAGTTGGTCCCAGTTTCCACCCCCCCCCCCCACATATCCACCTAAAATGATATCAGATAATGGGACCAGAAGGACACACCTTGGAGAAGATCCTGGATCTGATGGACTCCAGCTCAGGGCAAGGCAGCTTCTTAAGGCAGTGTGGGGCTTCCACAGTGGCCAAGTGCCATAAGCCTGGCCTTCAGCAGTAACAGGGCTACTGACTCAGCAGGAGGAGGGTCGGCTGGGTCAGAAGTTTGCAGCAGAGGCCAAGACACTGGACTGGGGCTTGGACATGTAGCCTGAGTCCAGCAGCCAAGCCTCCCCCTGCACTTCAGTCCAGAGAGGAAGGTAATCCTGAGGAGCCAGAGCTGGACCCCATGGGCCCTGTGTTCCCCAGGGCCAATTTACCACCACAGGCAGTTGCACACTGCAAAAAATCCTGGAGAGGCCACAAGTGCCATCTTCAGACCAGAGAGTTGGCTCTAAGTCTTCCCCTCTCAACACAGGGTGGGACATAAGAACAGCCCCACTGGATCAGGCCATAGGCCCATCTAGTCCAGCTTCCTGTATCTCACAGCGGCCCACCAAATGCCCCAGGGAGCACACCAGATAACAAGAGACCTCATCCTGGTGCCCTCCCTTGCATCTGGCATTCATGACATAGCCCATTTCTAAAAATCAGGAGGTTGCACGTAAACATCATGGCTTGTAAACCGTAATGGATTTTTCCTCCAGAAACTTGTCCGATCCCCTTTTAAAGGCGTCCAGGCCAGACGCCATCACCACACCCTGTGGCAAGCAGTTCCACAAACCAACCACACGCTGAGTAAAGAAATATTTTCTTTCGTCTGTTCTAACTGTCCCAACACTCAATTTTAGTGGATGTCCCCTGGTTCTAGTGTTATGTGAGAGTGTAAAGAGCATCTCTCTATCCACTCTGTCCACCCCCTGCATAATTTTGTATGTCTCAATCATGTCCCCCCCCCCCCCCGCGCCTCTTTTCTAGGCTGAAGAGGCCCAGATGCCGTAGCCTTTCCTCATAAGGAAGGTGCCTCAGCCCAGTCATCATCTTAGTCGATCTCTTTTGCACCTTTTCCATTTCCACTATGTCTTTTTTGAGATGCGGCGACCAGAACTGGACACAATACTCCAGGTGTGGCCTTACCATCGATTTGTACAACTGCATTATAATACTAGCCGTTTTGTTCTCAATACCCTTCCTAACGATCCCAAGCATAGAATTGGCCTTCTTCACTGCCGCCGCACATTGGGTCGACACTTTCATCGACCTGTCCACCACCACCCCAAGATCTCTCTCCTGATCTGTCACAGACAGCTCAGAACCCATCAGCCTATATGTGAAGTTTTGATTTTTTGCCCCAATGTGCATGACTTTACACTTACTGACATGAGGGGTCCTGAGGACATGAGGGGCCTGAGGGGGTCAGGCCCAAGGGGCATCCAAGAGTGCAGGTTCAGGCATGACCCTGCCCTTGTCAAAACAAGTTGCCTTCTCCCTGGCTCCTGTCCATGGTCCTGAAGTTCAGCATCTAAACACCCTTGACTCCTGCCGTACCCTGCCAGCCCTGACTCATACCTTGGTGTGCACCAACATCCTTAGTCTGTGGCTCTGCTCTTCTTGCTCCCTGCTCCAGATCGCTGCTTTCCTGGCATCCTGTGGCCTTCTCTGTAGGCTCAGCATCACCCATACCAGACACTATGTGTCTTTCAAGGGTCAAATCCTGATTCTTTAGCCTCTCCTCAGTTAGGGAGGAGGATAGCACCTTAGTGTTATGGGGGTGTCAGGGAAAGGGATGACAGATAGGAGTAGTGCCCAGTGGCTGGTGCACCTACACCCCTTCCTACTCCCAGCTTTTCCTTTATTGAACCAGCAGCTGAATGGGGAAAAAATCCTTGGTTGTTTGTATCCTCTGCCACCATCCCAAACTACGCAGACCAGGCAGAGGAGAGCTACCTGGGAAACCCCCCTCCCAGGCCAGTACTGAACCCAGGAGTTATTCTTAATCATCAAAGCCACAGAAGCATCTGCAGGATGAATAGTTACGAACAATCCGTCTAATTACCCATGAACACAGACCAGGCAGACAAAGGGTCAAAATGTAACCAGTTTATTAAAAGCCTAATAAAAAAGATAATTAAACAAAATAGGAAAAGAAAGGGGTAAAAAAATACAGCAGGCTGATGGAAAATGCAGAGCTTGGCTGGAAAGTACAAAGGAAAGGCTTGATCAAATGGAAGCAGCAACCATCCAGCAGAAAGGGCTGGAATGCTACTCAAAGATTTCAGCCCACAGAACCAGTCCCCATGCCTCTTGCTGGAGACATTTGCACACTGGCTGGAGTCACTTAGCAACCAGGAAAATAAAGTAAATCCTCAACATAATGAAGCCAGAGGGTCCCTAGCTTTAGCTATTTACATTGTTCAAGGAAGCCCCAGTCTTCTGAGCTCCCAATGAATTATGATTATTATGATTATTATGATTATTTTTTTTATTCTCATCAAAAAGACAACACAGCTGATAATGATCGTATACACACAAAAACCACAACACTTATCAACAATCCTCATCCTCATCTAGGTGTAGATGAGGTACCAACGAAGGATGGACGCTGTGCCAATTATGGCGGTCTTCTGTAATTTGACCGGTGTTATTGCCGGGGCATCCAGTTGTGCAAAGTACTCATTAAATTGTGTTGATATTGTCCCTAGTGCACCAATTACTATCGGCAGCACTTTTACATGCTTCATCCAGATACATTTCAATTCTATGCACAGGTTGCGGTATTTGGATACTTTCTCCTATTCTTTCTCCAAAATTCGCAAGTTGCCGGGACCGGCAATATCTATGATTAACATGCGCCTGCCTTCTATGATGGTAATATCTGAAGTACTGGCCTCCACGTGCCTGTAAGTCTGTATCTGGAAGTCCCACAGAATCTTGACCTCTTCATTCTCTACTACTCTTTCCACCTGGTGTTGCCGCAGCTCTTCTGACATGGGTATGTTGTACCTTTTACATAAGGCCCAGTGAACTAATTTGGCCACATTATTGTGCCGTTTTTTGTAATGGGTGTTGGCTATTTTGGGACATTCGCAAACAAGATGATTGGTTGCTTCATCCCATTTTTTGCATAAACGACATTTACTATCGTCACTGCTGCCTTGTATTTTTGTATTCATTACATTCGTTTGCAGAGCCTGATCTTGTGTGGCTAGAATCAGTCCTTCAGTCTCCTTGATGGTGCCTGTTCTTAACCATGTGCGACCCTCGCTGTTATTACTCTTGCCTTCTATACCTTTAATGAATTGTCCATGTAATGACTTTTCTCTCCAGCTGTTGATCCATTTTTCATATTCTTGCCTTTTGTACTCCTCTTTGCTTTCTGCAACTTGCATCAAGTTTTCTGACTTAACTGCTTTTATCAACTTTTCCAAGATTCTCGTGATATAGTCATTGAGTCCTCGCTTTTCCTCTTCTACTGTTTGTTGTACTCGCAAAAGCCCCTGGCCTCCAATCTTCCTCAGCAGGTACAGTCGGTCAACATCACTTCTAGGATGCAGTGAATGGTGGACGTTCATCAGTTTATGGGTTTTTCGGTCAAGAGTCTCAAGTTCATTTGGGTCCACTCAACAATGCCAGCTGGATACCTAATCACTGGAATGTCCCACGTATTTCTTGCCTTTATGATGTTCCCAGTGTTCAATTTCAATTTAAGCACTTTTCGTACTCTTCTTAAGTATTCTCACTGGGTCATGTTTTTTACTCTCGAGTGCAATATATTGTCACATTCAAGTATGCCAAGATATCTGTACTGGCCATCATGTGCAAGCGCTTTTATTATGTCACCGTTGGAGAGTTCGATACCTTCCAGCTGTTGTACTTTCCTATGCTGCAATGACAATATTGCACATTTATCAAGTCCAAAATTCATCTGTATATCCATACTGAAGATCTGCACTTTATTATTTATTATTATTATTATTATTATTATTATTATTATTATTATTATTATTATTACACGTTAGCAAAAAAGACCTCTATTACTATGCTGGAAGGAAGGATGCCCACCTACATATGCCCAATGGATGGATGATATTTTGCACTTATCAGTATTCAGCAAATGGCATACTGGCAACTGTTAGATATGGATGTATTTGAGGATATCTGGAGGCCATTCCTTGATATAACATAAGCTGCATGAAACGTTTTGATATACAGATTAACTTTGGTTGTGTATAAATATATTTTTTTCTTCATTTTTCTCTTTTTTTGTATTCAACTAATAATTATGTATGACACTCTTGATACTGTTTTATATTTTTATTTTCATTTTTTTTGTTTTTCTGTTTTTGTTCACGTAATAAAGAAAAAAAATTACTAGTCAGGCCTAGGGGCCTAGGACTTCATAAAATATTTGAGAACGATGTGTGCTGAACCAAGCAGGGCAGTTTTTTGAATTTGATCGATAGTAATTTTGTCAACATTCAGATGTTTTAAATACTGTTCAAGTGTTTTTGGGATTGCATCCAGTGTACCAGTCACCACTGGGATAACCACTACTGGTTTGCACCATTATCTTTGGATTTCAATTTTTAAATCCTGATAGTTACTAGTTTTTCATGTTTTTTGTCAATTCTACTGGTTTATTTATTATTATTATTATTATTATTATTATTATTATTAAGACATGTTGTTTTGGACTGGATTTTGTTTGTATCCACCTATCGAGTCCTTCCCAAGGACCTAGGATAGGTGTCTGCTTTTTGTCTTCATGTTGCTGCATTACAAATATCGCCACAGTATGTGTGGTGTTCCTAGTAAGGCAGCCTTTTGTAATTGGCTGATGGTACTTGTGCTCATCCCAATGGTGTTCAGGTGCTTTTCCAGCTGTTTTGGGATGGCACCCAAGGTCCCTTTGACTATTATTAATTATTAACTGTATTTATATACCGCTTTTCAACTAAAAGTTCACAAAGCGGTTTACAGAGAAAAATCAAATAAATAATGGGATTCCTCTTGCTTCTTTGTGTCACAATCTTTCAATTTCTATTTCAAGTCTTTATATTTATATGATATATACTGTATATTATATTTGTAGGTCTGGTGATTTTCTTCAGTTCTTTATTTTCTACTCTACTATCACCAGATATTGCATATAACGTCCACTATCCAAACCTTCTTCTTCTTCTTCCCCTAAGAGGGAGGTCATGACCATTCTTGTATTCAAGAGAAGGAGCTGGTACTAAGATGAAGTGATCATAAAAGTAATTTTTTTTAAAAAAGAACAAAAGACAAAAGGAGTACCGTGGTTTATCTCGCTCCCACCCTTAATTTTTCTCAGCAATGGTGTAAAAAAGCAATTCGTTTAAGGAAGTCCCTTGTGACACTCACATTACAGAGCCAAATGTTGGAGAAGCCAAAATCTTTTTCACTATCTTCATCTTTGGAAGTCAATAATTTGCACTTCATTTAAGGGTTGTGAAAGTGTTCTCATTTGTGAAGTTCGCAGATGGATTTGGGAGATGAGAAATGCCAGGCCTGTTCAAACTGAGCAGTTACTGAATCAAAGCCTCTCCAGTGAGTCAGCCGTGGATAGGAGGTCTCTCTTCAGCCACGTGCAGCGTCAGCGGAAGTCAGTGTCACCTTTGAGGTAGGAATCAAGAAGTGGCCTTGATATGTTGCCTCCAAGCACAGGACATTTTAGCATGAGCCTGAATCTTTGGAAATAAATTGTCTGTGTGAACAGAGCTGCAAGCCAAAAGCCATCAAATCTGTGTCCTGGACTCCCTTGTGGTGAGACACAGTAGAGTGGGAGGAGAAGAGGCCAGCACGGCCCCACCACAAACACCACCCTTCCTTGGCAGCCCTTCCTGGTGCAGTCTGACCTGGCCCAGCTAAGATCCAAAACAGGTCTGGGAATTTGGTTGGGCAACCTTCCAAGTTGGGACCTTTCTTGCATGACCCCCAGTTTTGCTACCCCTTTGCCCACCCACTCCATGGCCAGTCTGCCAACTTCCCTCTCTCTTCCAGCTTGTATTCCTATGCCACTATGCTTGCCCCACTGTAGTCCCCACTTCTTTAGCTCATTCTGCAACCCCCCCACCGGAATTTGCCTCTGCCTCCAGACTGAGACTTCTGCTGTTCTCCATCATGTTCAAGTCCCAAAGTCCATCTAGGCTAGTCTCTGATACTGGGCACCAGATAGTTCCTGGAAGCCCACAAGCCAGGCATAAAGGCAAAACTCATGCACATATACAAACCCTACTACACCCATCAGCAATGAGTCTTCAGTGGCATTGTACATCCGAGCATGCAGGTTTCATGGAATTGTCATGGCCAGTAGTAACTGATACACATGTCCTCCAGGAGTGTGTCCAAGTGAGTTAAAGCCACTTCAATTTCTGCTCCTGGTAAACAGCATTCTCGGCCACCTTCAGATGAATCACTCTGCACCCAGAGACACCAAATATATTGACATGGGTTGAGCCTCTCAAGATTGCTACCCTTCCCATCCCTTCCTCTGAGTTTTTAGTACCACTATCAAAAGGAAAAGAAAATCCATTTTCTGAAGTTTGAAAGTTATTGACTCTTATTTTAGCCTTTGCATTCCCCACTCCAGAAGTTCTCTTGACAAGAGCTGAAAGGCTCTCACACTTGCCCACTTTCATGCCAACCAGGGCATTTTTCCAGAGGTCTCCTCAACCCCACAGAAGCTTTTAGGCAAGCTGGTTGGGCTGCTTTACATTTTTGTGCAGGGCAGCCTATGAGGCTAATTTCAAAACCCTTCTTGAATGAAGCCTTTCAGTCAATACATAATCATATATATGACTGGTGTCAACTCCTCAGAGTGGGCTTCAAACCAGTCTGTCGTCTTGTTGGTCTTCTTGCCAAATATGGACAAGGTGTAGTTGTAAACGGCATTCTTGAAATGTTCCCATCTGTTGGATGCGTTTGCATCGGCCAGGCCTGGAAGAGATTCCTCAAGCGCTTGTGCAAATTCCTCCACTTTTCTCGGATCCCGGGTCTTGCTGGTATCAATGTGAGGTCTTCCTTCCTTTTTCGTGTGGTACAGTCGCTTTGTTTGCAGTTTCACTCTGCTACACACCAGGGAGTGGTCAGTGTCGCAGGCAGCACCCTGATAGCTGCGTGTGATCTTGATGCTGGGAAGGCTGGAGCGTCTGGTGAGAATCAGGTCGAGCTGGTGCCAGTGCTTTGATCTTGGGTGTCTCCAATAGACTCTATGTTGGGGCTTCGTGTTGAAGAACGTGTTGCTGACACAGAGACCATGATGACAGCAAAACTCTAGCAGGCGTTGGCCATTTTCGTTCATCTTCCCAGTGCTGAACTGACCTAAGCAAGTGGGCCACGAACTGTGATCAGCACCAACTCTAGCATTGAAATCGCCAAGGATGAACAATGGCTCTTTTACGGAGATCTTCTTGATAGTGGTGGCCAGGTCATCATAAAATTTGTCTTTGGCTTCTACTGGAGACGACAGAGTCAGTGCATAGGCACTGATGAGAATGACAGGTCCTGCTGATGACTGGAGCTGCAGGGACAAAATTCTTTCACTTCCCACAGTAGGTGGGATGATGGATTCCAGCAGGGTATTTCTGACTGCAAAGCCAACACCATGTTCCCTGGTTTCGTTTGGTGGTTTTCCTTGCCAGAAAAATGAGAAATTTCTGTGTTGGCTCGGTTATGTCATGAGAATGGATGATGGCCGGATCCCAAAGGATCTCCTCTATGGAGAACTCGTGCAAGGAAAGCGCCCTACAGGTAGACCACAGCTGCGATACAAGGACATCTGCAAGAGGGATCTGAAGGCCTTAGGAGTGGACCTCAACAGGTGGGAAACCCTGGCCTCTGAGCGGCCTGCTTGGAGGCAGGCTGTGCAGCATGGCCTTTCCTAGTTTGAAGAGACACTTGGCCAACAGTCTGAGGCTAAGAGGCAAAGAAGGAAGGCCCATAGCCAGGGAGACAGACCAGGGACAGACTGTACTTGCTCCTGGTGTGCAAGGGATTGTCACTCTCGAATTGGCCTTTTCAGCCACACTAGATGCTGAACCACCATTCAGAGCACAATACCATAGTCATGTCATATATATATATATTTCAGTTAACAATTAGAGTGAAGCTGCTTACCACTTTCCGTCATGCCCCCAAAAGCATGGGAAATATTCATGGTGGTTGGTTTAACTTTCACACCATGAAAGCAAGAATTTGTAAAACCTCCTCTGTTACACTCATTGATTTACACACTAGATTCTATGTACACATACTTTGTGTCAGCCTTTCAGTTCAATATGTGCCTTGACTGATGTATGACACCACTCTATTCTTGACTGAAATGTTTAAAATTTCATGTGGTTTGGAATTAGCTTAAATTCCCTGATGAATTTTTCATGTCCATATACAATTTCACCTTCGCAAATCTCTCACCCACTTCTAATTATGCAATGTGCTTTTCTGTTTCAAACAAATTCTTGTTTCTATACAGTTGCTTAGACCAAGGCTCTCCAAACCCCGGCCCACAGGCCAGATGTGGGGTTTGGAAAATGCCCCCCCATGAGTGGCACGTACCATTCTGCATCCCTGTGCCAGATCAGCTTGAAAGAAACATGGCACCATGGCAGAATGGTAAGCATCTCTCAGGATGGAGAGGGTTTTTTTTGTGGGGGCACAGTGGTTTCCAGTTTGGAGACCTCTGGCTTAGACTAAGAAAACCTCTCATTTCATTGGTGTTAGTTCGTCTGGTCCAACAAGAAGCTGACGGAACATACCAAGATCCAGGTCTACAGAGCTTGCGTCCTGAGTACACTTCTGTACTGCAGCGAGTCATGGACTCTTCACTCACAACAGGAGAGGAAACTGAATGCTTTCCACATGCGCTGCCTCCGACGTATTCTCGGCATCACCTGGCAGGACAAAGTTTCAAACAACACAGTCCTGGAACGTGCTGGAATCCCTAGCATGTATGCACTACTGAAACAGAGACGCCTGCGTTGGCTCAGTCATGTCGTGAGAATGGATGATGGCCGGATCCCAAAGGATCTCCTCTATGGAGAACTCGTGCAAGGAAAGCGCCCTACAGGTAGACCACAGCTGCGATACAAGGACATCTGCAAGAGGGATCTGAAGGCCTTAGGAGTGGACCTCAACAAGTGGGAAACCCTGGCCTCTGAGCGGCCCGCTTGGAGGCAGGCTGTGCAACATGGCCTTTCCCAGTTTGAAGAGACACTTGGCCAACAGTCTGAGGCTAAGAGGCAAAGAAGGAAGGCCCATAGCCAGGGAGACAGGCCAGGGACAGACTGCACTTGCTCCCAGTGTGGAAGGGATTGTCACTCCCGAATCGGCCTTTTCAGCCACACTAGACGCTGTTCCAGAACCACCTTTCAGAGCGCGATACCATAGTCTTTCGAGACTGAAGGTTGCCAACTAGACTAGACTAGACTAGACTAATTTGGCTTTGTCCGGCTACATGATATAACTTTTCACAACAAATGAGCTTCTTGCATCAATAACATAAGAACAAGGAAAGCGCCCTACAGGTAGACCACAGCTGCGATACAAGGACATCTGCAAGAGGGATCTGAAGGCCTTAGGAGTGGACCTCAACAAGTGGGAAACCCTGGCCTCTGAGCGGCCCGCTTGGAGGCAGGCTGTGCAGCATGGCCTTTCCCAGTTTGAAGAGACACTTGGCCAACAGTCTGAGGCAAAGAGGCAAAGAAGGAAGGCCCATAGCCAGGGAGACAGACCAGGGACAGACTGCACTTGCTCCCAGTGTGGAATGGATTGTCACTCCCGAATTGGCCTTTTCAGCCACACTAGACGCTGTTCCAGAACCACCTCTCAGAGCACGATACCATAGTCTTTTGAGACTGAAGGTTGCCAACATGCAAGTTCGTTTCAGGGTGCTTCTGATTAAAAAAGTTTCCCTTCCCTTTCCATGGCAGTACTTACATTTCCCTAGCCCCTCCCATCTCTACCTGTCTGCATCAAACTCCTAAGACTGGCATCTGACTTAGGCCCAAATCCTAACCCATTTTCCAGCACTGGCATACGTGTGCCAATGGAACGTGTGCTGCATCCTGCAATTGGGGGGCACTCACGGAGGCCTCCTCAAAGTAAGAGAATGTTTGTTGGCTTACCTAGGAGCTGCACTGCCCTTATATTGGTGCTGGAAAGTGGGTTAGGATTGTGCCCTTAGTTTATTCCGCAAATGCACAGGAAAGAACTGAAATTGCTTCTGCTGGGTGCAAAATTTAGCATTGTGAGGTGATCAGATTTTATTTCAGTTAGATTACACAGGCCAACACACATTTTGCTTCCTTAAATATTACACCAATTCCTGGGTATATTTGGGGTGCTGATTCCAAAAATGGCATCCATTTTGCCCTATCACATCTAATTTTGGAGATATAGTATAGCCTCTTTAGTGAATGGTTCAAGCAGCTTCCTCATGAGGAAGCCTACACCATGGCTTCCTCATGAGGAAGCTGCTTGAACCATTCACTAAAGAGGCTATACTATATCTCCAAAACTAGACGTGATAGGGCAAAACGGATGCCATTTTTGGAATCAGCACCCCAAATTCATATCAAACCAAGTTTGGGAAAAACTTTTGTGACCCTCAATTTTGTAGGCCTGTGTTATCAATGCTGTAGAAGTGACCTGAAATATCTCCTCTGATTTTGTCACCCTTTCAATCTCCTGTGAATTTAGGTGAATTTAGGGAGCAAGGTCACACAACTGCGCAAACTTACCTGCAGTGGCAGTCATGCTCCTGGGAGCCCAGCAGCTGCCATTTTTTTTGCCCCAGAAGGTTGTAGAGTCTGGGCAGGAAGTTTTGCCCTGACACAGACTGGTTTCATGACAATATTACATCACATAATGTCATCAAGAAACCAATATCCAGATGCATGATTGCCACTGCTACCAGCACCAGAAAACATGTGGCAGTTGTAGGAGGGGGACAAAACAAAACAGTGACCGTTATCACAAAAAAACATGGGCCCCAATTTGGAACCAAAAGCTTGATTAAGAACTGTAGGCTTGGCCCTAGTTTGAAGCCATTTTGGTTGCAATGATTGACTTGAAAGAAATACATACTCAATGTCCAAGGCATTGACTAAATATCCAATGTTTGGAAGAGCACAAAATATGAACACAGAATGACCAAAATAGTCAGTGGGCGGGGGCACTAGAAACTACGTAGCATTTACAAGGAAGGGCTACAATGTTTAAGGGTCCAATCCTATCCAACTTTCCAGCACCAGTGCAGCTGCAATGCAGCCCCAAGGTAAGGGAACAAATGTTCCTATACCTTGAGAAGGCTTCTGTGACTGCTTCCCCAGTACAGGATGCAATGCTCACCCCTCTGGCACGGCTGTACCAGCACTAGAAAACTGGATAGGACTGGGCTCTGAGGCTCTTCAGTCTAGAAAGGAGCACCTGAGGGAGGGACAAGATTGAGACATATAAACATAAACTATATGAACATAAAACAAATATGTGGGGCAGACAATGGCATGGCAGAAGCCTGTTCATACGCGTGCTAAAGAAAGGACTGAAGGGTGAGGGGAAGAGCAGAGACTTGCTTTCCCTTCCATTCCTAAGCAGTATTCTTGACTTGGATATGAAGCTTGCAAACTTGTGTAGATTTACTTGAGAGAAAGCACTCAATGAGACTTACTTCTGAGTAAAGATGCTTAGGATTGTAAAGGCCCAGTCTTGTGCTTGAGACATGCTAATCTCTATATACACTGGTGCAATGACAGCCCTGCCAGTGTAGAAGCCCACCAGCTGAGGGGCTGGATGCATCATGTATGTGGTGGCAACCACTGAAAAACACACCATGCCAGCATAGCTTGGAGAACACTCAGATGCCAGCACAAAACTGCCTGTGGGGAAGGCCAAAACAGGGAGGAGAAGGGTGTGACGTGGGAGGGACAAAGAGGAGTTAATATGCACCATATCTTAACCCCTCTTCAGACAATAGATACAGCCCCAATGTGCACACACACCATGCCTACGTTGTTGGCTTATGTAGGAGTAAACCCAGAACGAACAATGGGGAAGGGTAAAAGAGCAGAAAATTGCATCTCCTGCCACCCCGTGCCCCACCTGCCCCCCCCCCCCACAATGGAGTATAGGATACAGAGTAACTTTGGCAGCCAATCACAGCACAGTACTAAAGCCCATGCCAGGGGGAGTGCAGTTCAGATGATCAGGCATGCAACATGGGGCTATGCTTCTCTACTCTCTCAAAGGAAGACTTTGGGGGTGAGAACCATGGTCACTTTGTGGCACTTGGTCCACAAACAACATCTTGTACTTCACAACATGTATGGCAAGACAGTTTATTAACACATCTTCTCAGAATTCTTATTGCAGGGACCCTAGCCCAGGAGGCCTACATGTGCCAACATATAACTGGAACCTCTGTCATGGCTGTTTAGTGACCAGCTTTGTGGAATGGCTGATGTGGGTTCTAGACCCACTTCCCTTGCTTCTTTTGTCCCTGCCATGGGTGTTTCAGTCAATCTTGAAAAAGGTGAGAGCTTTGACAGTGAGGGCAACTCCCTTGGCTGGGGTCAAACCCATGCTGCCTGGCTCTCAGCCTGTGCCTTTGAGCAGTGAGTCACTGGCACCCCACTCTGCCTGAGTGCTGTTGAGGTTCCCCTTAAGACTCCCCTTAAGATCCATCCCTCCCCTTGCAAAAGGGTTCCTTCCAGCAAGGGGGGGGGTGCCTCCACAGGGACTCACCTTGGCCGTAAAGGAACGTTTGTGTTGGTTTCACATGGCTGCCCTCTTTCAGGGGAGATACCTTCTACCTGTGCTCTGCACTGCTCAAAAGTTATTCCTTGGATGTTATATGGGTGGGGTGAGGGGGCTTGAATGTGGGTACAGGGGTCTCTAGCCATTCTTTGCTGCTAATGCCACTGCAACACGAGACGGGGGTGCTGTAGCATTCTTGTGTCATGTGGGTGCAAGTGGTGTCCTTGGGGCATCTCCACATGGTTGATGTGGTGCTAGTTGCTGTGCTGCTTCTTCCTAGTGGCTGGCAGGGGGTTGTCTCTCCAGCATTGTCTGCTCATTGGGCCTGCCCTCTGCTCAGTTCACCCTGGCAACGCTACTCTGCCTGCCTGTGTTGGGACTGGTTGGAGGCATCAATTGGCTCCTTGGACAGGTTCCGCATTTGGTCCTTGTTGCATCAGTATTGATGTGCTGTTGGTATAGCGTTGCCAGGGTGAACTTAGGATATGACAAACATTGCTCCAGCATGCAAACAAGATTGGGCCATGAGGCTCACACAAACAAGACCAATGATAGTGGCAGTTCACTACATCACTTGATGTCAGTTGCATCAGAGGAGGCCACCTTTGTGCCTTGCTTGCAACTTCCTAAATGCAGTCTGTCCACTGTTGAAGACACAATCCTAAGCTAGCTAGACCTTTGGTGTAATTCAGCAAGAGAAATTCTGCACTCTCCTGTGAGTATCCTTTATAACAGTTGTGGGGGTCGGTCAAGAATTCTAACTCTTCCTGCCTTCCAGAGCACCAAACAGGAGAACACAATTTACAGGGTGCATAATAATGATGTGAAATAATCCAAGCTGTAGCTTTGCTTTTAAAAGCACACCAGACAGATGGAATGTCTATGATTAGAAAAACCAAAGGGGGAACATGGCCAGAATCCCCCCCTTTCCCCTCTGGAAAGGTCACTTCTAGTCATCCTTGTTCAAAATGTACTCAGAACCACTGAAGTATTTGCATAACAGCTGGACAGCAGTTTCTGTTTGGGACAAGCAGATGCATTTCCTCTGGGAGGAGACCTCCATTCTTTAGCATCTTGAGAATCTAGAAACATCGGATGCATTTCAAGGGAAACATTAGAGTACTTAAAAGACAATTAAAAAATTGAAAAGTAAGGCCTCTGAGAATAAAAAATGTGGTAAGACCCGTAAAATACTGGGAGGAGTTTTGTGAAAAAAGAAGTTTGGATAAGCCTATCAGATTTCAGAAGGGGGCTCACTGAACATATATATTTGAGAAGACAAAGGTAAGTACCATGCAGTTCCCAGAAATTTTGGAGAAGAATCACCTAACAATTAAGGCAAGACTGAGTGCAGCTCTAACAACACAAAAATGTTCTAAAACCAGCTCCACTCACACAGTTAGGAGTAGGATGTCAAGCCATCAGCCATTCACACAAACATTACAGTGCACTACATGCCTCAATCCTACCCCCCACCAGCTGCACAGCTGGTACATATGCTGCATGCTATGGGGGGAGGTTTAATCCAGGAAGAGGTAAGTAAACATATTTTTACTTACTTTCTGTAGGCCACCTGACTTCCAACAGGTATGCCAGCAAAATAACTGACATAAGTCCAAAGAAGGGCAGAGGGTTTTGGGCTGGGAAAATGGGGACAGAGTCCCATGTGCGCTAGTGCACACCCTGCTCCTCCTAAACCCTCCCCCTCTTGCTCACAAACCGCCCCGCCACCACTCTATCTGCTCTGGGACAGCGTCCAGGAGCCGCTGAAGTGTGTGTGGGGCCTCTGGTCATTTGCATCAGTGATTCCACATCACACAACCGCGGTACAGCTTTTATGTCACCGTGAGAGGACTGTAAACCTGTCACATGTTCTGATTCCGTCTTTCCTGTTCTCAGTGAAAGCACAGACGTTTAATTTACTCTCAATATTCAAAAAGCTGTAACACAAGACAGCCAGGAAATCACACCTGCGATTGCACTTACTCGGGGGCAAGACAGAGGCAATCCAAGGTACTCTTTGATTCATTATTACTGTACATACCCCAGTTGGAGCACTGGAAGAGAGTCACTGGGAGTATGCTGCAATCTCCACCCCAGATATGATAATGATCAGATTAGACAGGCGAGGTGGGTTAGTTTACGTGGGTTGAATCTTTGAAATAGGAGGAACGTCAGAACACTTCTTTAGGTTCCAGGCGTTTAACAGCACCTGTTGCTGGAAACAATGGCACAAAGTCCTTCAATAGCTGTTGGGAAGGCCATAACCTGTATGCAGATGGGCACAGGAACATAAGAAGCTGTGTTACCCTGCCTCAGATTGTTGCTCCATCAAGGTCTAGCTCAGTGCACTATCTGGCAACAGTTCTCCAGGACTTTACATGGGGGTCTTTCCCAACTTTACCTGGAGATGCTGGCATGGATAACGCCTGCCTGGGACCCCTGCATGCAAGCAGATGTTCCAGCCTTGAGCTTGAGCTCCCCATGTGCACTTGCCTGAGCACTAATTGGACCCATGGCCTGCCCAAGAAAGGCACCTAACAGCACAGGAAACCCCACTATATTCAGCGCAGTTTACTCTCAAGTAAGTGTGCACAGGAATGCAGCTTAAGATATGTCTATTAATCATTATTACTATTATCACTTCTACTGTTATTTCTGCTGTTGTGGCTAAAGCAAGACAAAGCAGTCGGTAGAAGCTAGTTTAGCAAACCATCTTCAAAGCAGAACACAGAAGATCTTGGAAAATAATGAATTAGTAATATATTGGCAAACAATGAGGTCAGAGCGGAAATGCAGTTGCCATGGGGATATAGATATGTATGAAAAGCCTGACGGGCAAGATTAAAACAGCAGCAAGATTCCTTCCGCATTTAGAATTGGGTCTGGCTGACAAGACAGACAAGAGTTGAGCCTAAGCTGTGCCTTTGCGGAAGAGCCTGTGTGTGTTCTCGGGCATTGTTGTTAGAGTTAAAAGGCAGTTTCCAGAACTGCTGCCAACAGAAAACGAAGTTTTCCCCAGTCCATGCAAGTGGCCCTGTGACTTGCTTCTAGTCTCACACAACAAGTTACATGGCACTGTAGCAGATCACATTAATTATGTGATCTCTGGTCAGCTGGAAGGGATCAAGGCTGCAATCTTATACACACTTCCTGGATAATAAGCCCCACTGAACACAGTGGAACATACCACTGAGTAATTCATGCATAAGATTGTGCTGTGAAAAAGAGAGGTGATCATTCACATGGGTTCGGGAAATATTTCCATCCTCCATCTGAAAGTATAATTTTGGCCTAAAACTGACACAAGCAAGTCCGGATGGTGTTCTGTTCAGTAACAGAGCACATGCATTGCAGAGAGAAGGTGCTAGATCTAGGTAGGGCAGAGAACAATTCTCTGCCAGAGAATACCAGAGATGGTGTAGTGCAGGGGTCTCCAAACTTTTTGGCCAGAGGGCCGCATCAAATATCTGGCACAGTGTAGAGGGCCAGAAAAAAAATTTGAATATAAAATTTATGTAAATAAATTAGAGATGGAACTTAGATGAGTGAATAAATGAATAAAAGGGCTCATTCATTCAACCTCTCTGGCCCTTAGGACACCCTCCAGATGCAACCAGAGCACAGCTCCAATCATGTTTGGCCAAGTGGGCCAGAGGCTTTCAGGGGACAAGAGGCTGGCCGCAGGCTGGATAGAGGCTCACCGCGGGCCACATCTGGCCCCTGGGCTGGGGTTTGGAGACTCCTGGTGAAGTGGTTTGGGAGGTGGACTTAGACCTGGAAGATCCAGGTTCAAATCCCCCCTCAGCCACGAAGCTTCCTGGGTGACCTTGGGCCAGTCACTTTCTCTCAGCCTCACCTACCTCAAAGGGTTGTTGTGAGGACAAAAGATGGGGAGCAGCTGTGTACACCACCCTGAGCTCAGTAGAAAAATATGAATAAATAAAATAAAAACAATTCCTGCCTGAAATGTTGGACAGCCACTGCCAGTCAGCATCAATAACACTGAGCTAGATGGACCAATGTCCATCTTGGGAGAAGGCAGTAGAAGGCAGTTTCTTATGTCCTTACAGTCAGTACTTGGGTGACGCGGTCTACGTTTTGAAGGAAGGCTCTTGAAATATATTGGCTATATTAACCCATTTCTGCCCAGCCCATAGGCGGACACATTTGATCCCTGTTGTGTATACGCAATGTTGGGCAGAAATGACTTAACTTATATTTCCACATTTATTTTAATATCTCTGCATTCCACCCCTCCTCCAATAAGGTTGGAGTAGTGATCTTGGGGTCCCCAGGTGGTTGCTCATTCAGACACCAGCTGGTCCTTTTACATACTCAGTATCAGACCTGCAATGGGCACTTTTGATAGAAGGCAGGTTTATATGATCTAAACTGGAAATTCCAGCTTGTTGTATGCAAACTAGGAAGATGAAGCAAAAGTAGCATCTCTGCAGTTGGTCCATAGGGAAGTTGGTCTGTTTTGATGGCACCTGAAGGCCTAGATGCCTTTAAAAGGGGATTGGACAAACTGACGGGGGAAAAATCTAGCTTGCAAGCCATTATGACAGGTCACAACCACCTCGTTTTAGACATAGGTCACCTCTGAATGCCAGTTGCAGCAGACTGGCAACAGAATGCAGGATCTTGTTGTCTTGAGTGCACCCTGAGGCGTCTGGTGAGCCACTTCGAAGCACAGGAAGCTGAACTAAGTGGAACTTTGGCCTGATCCAGCAGGTCATGTTCTTCTGTGGCACACTAACAGTGCAATCCTAACTTGTGCTGAAATGAGGATGCTGACATGCCTGTCCCATATCCAATGCAAGTTTGGGGTTAAAAGTGGCTCAGTCTGGGACAATGGGAATTGTTTCCCCTTACCCTGGGTAGAGCTGCAAGACTTCAGTGGGTTTACTCAGATCTGTGCCACCTAAAGAGGTGGCGCAGATTCGAGCAGCCCCGGAGCCACACCATGCTGTCCAGGAACAGAGTCAGGATCTGGCACAAGTGCTCAGTCCTGGCCCCATCCCCCACTCTCCCGCCACCTGCCCAAGGGCTCGCTCACTGCTCTTCCTCCCCCTGCTCTCCCTATGACCCCGACCCCTGACCCCTGCACCAGCTGAGTTCTGCATGGAGGCTGGATGCAGCCTCAGTGGGCCGGCACACATCTTTGCGCCAGCCTGGCTGACACCAGAGGAGGCGAAAATGTGCTTTATGGCACGTTTGTGACTTGCGCTAGCCCAGTGCAATGTTAGAATTGCGCTCTCAGATCACACACAGCCATGGCCTGGCTTGTTAAGGCTCACCACTGCTCTGTGTGAATTGAGAATGTGTCTTAGAACACGCCCAAGAGTTTCCTGTGGTTGAATGTTGCAGGAAAGAAGTTTGTTACTGGTGAGGAAGTTGCCTTTCAGGAAAACGTATTCACTATTACTGGATTTCTTATTGAGGAACCATAAAGTTCCCCCTATATACTTTGGAAACCACTGCTAAAAGCTGACTTCAAGAAAGTTTGCAAAGAACTTCAAACATTCAAAATAGCTACACAAATACTAATGTTAATGCAACCATTGTCAGTGCTGTCACTGTCCACCAGCTGTCTGAACTGGATTGTTGTTGTTGCTGCTGCTAGTGCTGTTGTTGCTGTTGTAATGGAAATATCCAACACAAAATTTTATAACTGCTTCTGAATTTCAACATGTTGCTATTTTTGAATTAGTTCTCATAAAATTTCACACTGGGATTTTCCAATGTTAATGAACATAAAACTCTCATTTATACTCTATTCGCAGAGATAATTTGGGATCTTCCAAAAATTGGAGGGAGGGGAGGAGGAGCCAACAGTGGATGAACAGACATGTCTCCAGGGGCTCCTGAGAGACAATCTGTTTTCCCCCCAAAAAACTGCAGGTCTGAAGAGGATCTGAAGATGCAGGTAAAGGTACCAGAGATTTTGAAAGCCCAACGGGGGAGGACACTCTTTCGCTCGATACTGGGCTAAACAAACACATCTGTAAAGCAGCTACCACGTTTTCCAGACTCACAAAGAGAGTCTGGTCCAACAAGAAGCTGACGGAACATACCAAGATCCAGGTCTACAGAGCTTGCGTCCTGAGTACACTTCTGTACTGCAGCGAGTCATGGACTCTTTGCTCACAACAGGAGAGGAAACTGAATGCTTTCCACATGCGCTGCCTCCGACGCATCCTCAGCATCACTTGGCAGGACAAAGTTCCAAACAACACAGTCCTGGAACGAGCTGGAATCCCTAGCATGTATGCACTGCTGAAACAGAGACGCCTGCGTTGGCTCGGTCATGTCGTGAGAATGGATGATGGCCGGATCCCAAAGGATCTCCTCTATGGAGAACTCGTGCAAGGAAAGCGCCCTACAGGTAGACCACAGCTGCGATACAAGGACATCTGCAAGAGGGATCTGAAGACCTTAGGAGTGGACCTCAACAGGTGGGAAACCCTGGCCTCTGAGCGGCCCGCTTGGAGGCAGCCTGTGCAGCATGGCCTCTCCCAGTTTGAAGAGACACTTGGCCAACAGACTGAGGCAAAGAGGCAAAGAAGAAAGGCCCACAGCCAGGGAGACAGACCAGGGACACACTACACTTGCTCCTAGTGCGGAAGGGATTGTCACTCCCAAATTGCCCTTTTCAGCCACACTAGACGCTGTGCCAGAACCACCATCCAGAGCACGATACCATAGTCTTTCGAGACTGAAGGTTGCCAACTTAACTATGTTAAAGAAAAAATGTAATTGGATTGGAGAATTAGATTGGAGAATGGTAAAGAACAAATTATAAGAGATTGTTGGTTTTATTATAATTTGGAAATTAGATTATTATTATTTGATATTAATGAGTAATTGAACTAGTTGAGATGATAAAAAGTGAATATTTAGAAAATATAGGGAATTAGGAAAATCTACTATATTTGATATAAGAAATATATAAATGAGTACAAGTAGAAGTAGATGGAGGAATTGTTTTATATGTTATTATACTTTGATAATTAGATTATTTTGTTTTAATATTAATAATTGAAGTAAGTTGATGTTTGATAGAAAGTGAAAATTTAGAAAATATAGAATAGGGCAGTGGTTCTCACACATTTAACACTGGGACCCACTTTTTAGAATGAGAATCTGTCAGGAACCACTAGAAGTGATGGAATGACCAAAAGTGACATCATCAGGCAGGAAAAGTTTTAACAATCCTAGGCTGTAATCCTACCCACACTTACCCACAAGCAAGTCCCAGTTACTATCATTGTTCAAAGAATATACACAGTAGCTTGTTAAAATTAGAGGTTTGTAACATTTCCCCAAATGCAGCCACATACCATGGTAGTATCAAGTCTAAGAGATTAAAAATAAAATATTGAAATGAATGGGGACCCACCTGAAATGGTCTCACGACCCACCAAGTGGGTCCCGACTCACAGTTTGAGAAACACTGGTATAGGGTATTAGGGAAAATTTAGTATATATTATATAAATAAATGGATAAACTAATAAGAGGCAGAAGTAGATGAGTAGTAGATTAGGAGATATAGTATGATTAATGAGTAATGGTATATGGTATTTAGCACTCCTAAATGTATGTTATATGTTTGTATGTCTGTGTGTGTTAAATAAAAATAAATTAATTAATTTAAAAAAATTGGAGGGAGGATCAAAACCTCATTGCAAATTGAAGAAATTATTTTTGAACAAGCTTTGATTTTTCTCCCTGGCTTTGGGGGGAAATAATCTGGACTTTGCCCTGAATAATCTGACCTTTTAAACAAATGCACCTCTAAAGGAGTGAAGCAAGGGTACTCATGTTTCTCTGGACACTCTGAAGCTCTATAACCAGAAGTATTTTTTTAACGATCAGAACATGACATTCAGCTGTTCCTGCCTCTCCATGACATTCCTTCCCACCAACAATACAAGAACCCAACATCCCCTCAACATATGCACTTTCCCGTCCCTCTTCCCTTTTGCTTCCCTGACCTCAGCAGTTCAACTTCTGAAGTCCTTCTTTTCACTTGATTGAACACACACCAAGTTCTCTCCCAGCAGCTATGCTGGCTCCCAATGTGCCAAGACTCCCATAACCCTCACAGCAATCAGAATGTTAGTGAGCACTCTGTGACATTACAACAGCTCAGACAATGCTGGGACTGGACTAAGCAGATGGCAGTAACTGACTTTTAGAGTTTCTCTTTCAATTCATCCAAACCCCCTCCTGCTAATGTTGCTGCTCATTTTCCTCACTGCAGGGGTAGAAGATTTCAGGGAAGTGATCCCACTAATTTGTGCCCCTGAGGTTGCCATGGCACTGCTCTCCACATCTTAGCCTCAATTGTTCAGTCCCAGCCAATCAGACATGTTTCATGATGTTCTTCATGAAGATAGGTCAGTAACCTAAAGGTCCCATCCACCCACCTGCCCTCTCCAGTACAGATAAGAAAATGAATGAGCATATATCAGTCTGTACAAGAACAAAGGCCTAATCAGTGAGAGTGACAGATACAATGATAACAAGACAATGGAATCTATGGATTTAATCAGAACCCTTAATCAGAACCCAGAACAAGGTAATGCCTGCTTGAGAGCCATCTGTAAATCACTGCCTTATTAAGTGTTTGGTGCAGTTCAGGATTAAGAGTACAAACCACAAGATGCAAAACTCGGTGACCATCTTCTCTGGAAAAGGACCCATCCACATGTAAGTTTAAAGGTAGGAGGAAAGCATGGTCAGAACAGAACAGACCTCAACTCACATTCTGAACAAAGGTTACAGGTTAAGGTTACAGTTCTTTGTCTGGATGGTTTCAACATTGCCATGTGCAACCATGACCAGTAGCCTGTGAAGAGACGCCAGGATTCCAGTGACTCAACAACTGGCTCTGGAGACTGGTTGGATGTGACATATTGAGCTGGGGTGATAAGCAAAGTGGGCTGTATTCATAAGATGCCATTGATGGAAATATGTTTGGGGACCCACAACAAATAAAACAATGGCTCTACTCATGAGCCTGGTTCACACATCCAAGTTTTATCACTTACACATGTGAACAGACCACCACTGATACAATATCAAGACAAAGTACTAATATCATCTCATCACAACTGCTCTGAGTGACAGCAGCTTCACAGGTTCAGCAACTAGTTGCCAAGTAGCACGACAATCATGTGCAGAGCCCAAGGGCTATGAGAATAAGCCTTTCGTTTTCCCCCTCCTGTTAAATGTGAATGTCAATTGTCTACCACACACCATGACTGTGATGCGGAAATAACCAGATTACATTTTGCTTCTTTAAAAGCCAAGACCCAAAGCAACCCCTTATCTTGCAGGAATTCAGCCTTGGTAAGGGAAGAGCAGAAAGGCTTTTTTTTTTCTTCCCCCAAGAGCTGGTTAAAAGCAGATGTTCTTTCAGAGGGGAGAAGAGACACAGCAGACTCTCTTGTGTAGAACTTCTGCATTCAGCCCAAGCTGGAGTGCTTGGCAACCTGGAGGAAGTGAATTGCCTCTGCCTTCCCGAACTGAGTCACCACCATCAGTCTCGGGGGCCGTCTTCGGAGCGCAGTGAGGGGAAACGATCCGGAAGTCTCTCTTGCTGGTAATCTCTAAAATAGCAGAGGAAATTCTTCACTTGCTGAAGTTGAGGAATGAAAACTTTTTTTCCTTCTTCATTCCCGACAAGGCGCCAATTTGAGTATTGTTAAAAATGCAGTATTATTATTATTATTATTATTATTATTATTATTATTATTATTATTATTATTATTTAATCGGGTCTGCTTCCTGACTTCTGATTAGCTAAACTAGTGAACTCCCCAGCTTATAGTCAATGTGCATAAAACTCCCAGATACCAATCCAGCAAATCGTTATGTGGAAGATCCAACAAAAGCACAGAGCTCTTGCACCCTCAATAACTGCCCTGCTCACTGCAGTGCAGGAAGGCTGCATGGGTGGTTCAGGGTGGCCACAACCAAAGCAGACTGTTAAGATCTCCAAAAGGACCTCTCTAGACAGGCAGTGCCAATAGGCATAAGGTGATGCACACTGGGACAAAAAAATTCCATATACATTGATGAAGCCTGAACTGTCAGTGACAAACCGGGAAAGAGATCATAGGGTCGTGATGGAGAGCTCAATGAAAACATCTTCTCAGTATGTGGAAGTGGTGAAAAAGGCCAGTTCCATGCTAGGGGTCATTAGGAAAAGGATTGCAAATAGGTCTGCTAACATTATACCACCTCTGTATAAATCTACAGTGTGGTCATATTTTAGAATACTGTGTCCAGTTCTGGTCACTGCACCTCAAGAAGGCTATTGTAGAACTTAGAAAAAAGTGCCCAAGAGGGCAACCAGAATGATCAGAGGACTAGAACTCTTATTAGGAAAGGCTAAAGTATTTGGAGCTTTGAGTCTGGAAAAAGAGGTAAGTAAAAATCTTTTTTATTTACCTCCCCAGAGGGCACCTGGGCTCTAATGGGTCTTCTCAGACCTATACCAGTTATGTTTAAGACCAGAGAGTCAGGCTAGAAAAAGGGGGATAGGGTTTTGGTACGCATTGCTGCTGCTGGGATCGCCCCCAGCTCAACCCACTCCCCACCCCGAACCACATATGATCCTCCACTGTTCCATCCCCCTATTGACTTACCAGTGGCACTGCGGGATGGAGGAGGTTTAGAGGGCTGCTGTCACCCGCACAAAGCCTCTAGCCGTTAGTCCTGGTTACCATGGCCTGCAGAACAATGTTCCAAAAACAATGGTGGTTTTGTGCCACCATTCTTGGACTGACAGTGAGGGAAAGTGAGATCTGTCAAAATAAGCCTGGCATAGGATCCAATGGTGCAGCTAGTGAGGAGCAGTCCACCCTAGGTACCAGCCTTGGGGGGTGATACCACAAGTAACCAAAATCGTTGAAATCGTGGTGGTTAGGAATAACCCCATCATGCTGTACCATTGGATGTGGAATTTCTAGTTGAATGACATAAAAAAAAAACCAGAATGTAATACCTCCATTCTACCAAAAGTTAAGGCCAAAAAACCAGAAAACGAAAAATGCATGGAGCCCTATGGAAAGTGAAACTAAGCCATATTGTGTGGGTAGGTGAACTTGCCTTAGTTCATTGGAAAGTGCACGCTGAGTGGAATCCAATGACACCAGAAGGGTCCTGATCTGATGAACACAGCCCCTAAAAAACACCCAAGAAGGAAGTCCCCGCCTCCAAACTGACGAATGTATTGAGCCCTATGGAAAGCGTAACTAAGCGTTTACCTGCGAGTAATCAAACATGCTTTGGCTCTGGTCAGGCCACACAAAGGAGAATGTGAGGTCACCAGACTGGTCCTGAACTGATGGAACTGAAGCTCAACAAAAGCTCCACAAGGCAGCCCCCTCCCCCATAAAAAGAATAAAACAGAGGCTTGAGAGGGTAAGGTGAATATTTTTTCTATTTTAGACTTGTAAAGCCAGGTGGGTCCGGATAATGATATGCTTGAAATATAAGAACTTAAATTGAACTGGGTACCAGGTAGGGCTGAAAATCTCACTGATTTTTTGTGGGTGAGGGGGTATTATTGCAGGCAGGTTACAGAGAAAATTCACTTGGTGGAACATGACTGGCTTCCCCTTGTTTAATTATTTGTTTGTCTTTAATTATTTATAATTATTTATGTTAATTTGCTTGACATCACCTGAAAAATTAATTAATTAATTAATTAATTATGTTGCATGGGGTGACAAAAATTTATGGGCCCCGGAAGTCAAATGACCTAGATAGGATCAAACTGTCAAGTCTGTGGAATCTGTTGTCACAAGATGTGGTGATGGCAACTAACTTGATAGTTTTAAAAGAAGATGGGACAAATTCATACAGAACCAGAAGTCCACTAGTGGCAATTCGATATGCTGGCTGTGATTTCCCTCCAGGTTTAGCAGCAGGATGTTCAAAGGAACCAAAAATATCAACACCTTCCCCCAAAGCAGCCAAAAGTCCCTCCTTATATCACCGTAGAGCAGTGTTTCTCAAACTGTGGGTTGGGACCCATTAGGTGGGTCATGAGCCAATTTCAGATGGGTCCCCATTTATTTCAATATTTTATTTTTAATATATTAGACTTGATGCTACCATGATATGTAACCCGCCACGGTCCGTTAACCTCACGGGGTGCGTGGGGTTTAGGGTGAAAACCGACAAGCGGATCGACCTTTCAGAGCGCGATACCATAGTCTTTCGAGACTGAAGGTTGCCAACTATAGATATGTAACTGCATTTGGGGAAATGTTATAGACCTGTACTTTTAACAGGCTACTCTGTATACGCTTTTAACAATGATAGTCAATGGGACTTACTCCTGGGTAAGTGTGGGTAGGATTGCAGACTAGGATTGTGAAAATTTTCCTGCTTGACGATTTCACTTCCAGTCATGACATCACTTCATGTGGGTCCTGACAGATTTTCATTCTAAAAAGTGGGTCCCGGTGCTAAATGTGTGAGAACCGCTGGCCTAGAGCAATATCTATCCTTTAGAGGCAGAAAACAGGAGCTCTGTGATAGGTAACGGTACTCAGAGCAAACACGCATGTGTGAAAGTGGCTCTTCATGCACCCCAAAGCAACAAACCCTGGTTTCTCAACTGGAAGCTGTAACCTGTTGCTGCTCTGATGATGTGATACAGGGATGCTTCCAGATTCTGTCCATCTGAATTTCTTACTAGACTTTGAGGCTCCAAATCACCTGAATGTCACACTGAGTTTGTTATCCTGCTCTGGGAGCAGCTGCAAGTAGCCTGGCAGCACAAGAGGCCTGACGTCAGGGCATGAGCTCAGCTAGGTGAGCTGGGCCTCTGAGAATCCAGAGATTTCTGCAGGTACTAAAAGTCAGTACTACAGACAGCTCCAGAGAGCGCCACAGAACAGACAGGGCCAGGCACAGCACTCAAGGCAGGCTGGGATGTTGTTCCAGCAGTGATGTGAGGTTGCCCGAGAATTTATATAGTTGAGGAGATTTCTCCTGTGTTGACTCTCACGGCACAAGGGAAACTGACACTCCTTTGCAGGTTCCTCCAAGGAGTCCTCTGAATTCAAAAAAAGAGGTAGGGCTCTGTGCAATTCTTGCACAGGGGTTTCCCAACTGTGTCTTCACATCAGACTAATCCCTTATTGGGGCAACTCTGTTCCTGGGACTACAACACTCATTGTGTTTCACTGTTTGCCATTCACAACACACACAGGAAGAGCAGATAAGCTGCTGGGTTCTGTTTCAGTGTTCCTGACAATACCCATGCTATGCTTCCCAGATTCAGTTGTTGTCTGGCACTGTAACGGTTTTAGACGGGTTTGTTGGAGAGGATCAATTGGGCGGAAGCCATTATTCTGCCAGAACAGTGTGTAAATACCAGGGTAAGTGGTCTTATGGAGACCTTCTCAGTGTTTGGCTTACTGTAGCTGCTTCAGCAGCAGCCATCACCCTTGACAGCTCCCCACGCCACTCCGGAATTCTGTGAACAAATCATTCAGCCAGTTCACGTTCTTGAAACTGCTGCATAGTTGCTTCATGGGATGTCTCTCCAATGTACAGAAGGACCTCCCCCAAATAAGCATCACTGTTGGGAAAAAAAACTCAGCCATGCATTAAAGCACATTGTTTACACAGAGAATTGCACGAGGCAACGATCCATCTGGGCTTTAATGCTGAAATGTTCCACATTAAACCCAAAGCCAGGCAGACAGGAATACATGGCAGAGCGAAGTCACAGGACAAACACAACATTTTTTTTTTTCGGAAAGGGGGAGGTCCACTCATTTCTGTTTTTGAAACACCTCTTTGTCACATCCCCCCCTCTACATGTTTAGATATACAATCCCCCCCCCCCCAAAAAAAAAACCCTATAACGTGTGTCAGAGCTCTTAGAACGAGCTCACCTCCAGATCTGGTTCTCCCCTTTTCAGAGCAAGTGTTCAGCTGAGGGAAAGGGCTACAGCAAGTATCACCCAATAAGAGCATAACTTATTAAAATTGAGATGGGGTGCATTGATCTTCTAGGCTCTTTTCCCATCACAGCACAATAAGAGATCTCAACCTAATGTGGCTATTTCTGTGTGCTTCATAGATGCAACTATCAAAGACACATTTGCAAAACACTCGAATCTGCTCCAGACCAACCATATCCCTGCTGGCTTCACTGAACGTAGGCGTGTGTTATATCAATTGCACAGGTTTACCCTTTTAAATTTTCACCTTGCGCCTCAACACCTGCCCACATTCCAGCCTCCAAAAGGTCGCACAGTAGAAGCTGAAGAAGAAATCAGATCAAGCATCTGCTGCACATCCTGGGGCTGTTTTCACAGGAGACACTTAAATTAGGTCCTGCATATCCCATGCCTGCGCAATAGCACCACTGCAAACGTCAGTGTTTTCATATTCTTAGAAATGTCTCATGCCCCTTTTTCTACTGTGGGAAAGGACAATTCCTACAGACACATCCACAGATAAAAGGCAGGTCTGATGCTTAAAGGGGGGGAAACGTGACATCCACGAACAGGGCATCTTTAAGATCACTTCTGTCCACAAGAAACATGCATCTACTAAACCTATTCTTATTAAATGCCACTTGACTGACGGGTATGCCATGATGAGTATGTGCAATCTCCTGATTTTAGTAGTGGGCTACCTCAGAATGCCAGATGCAGGGGAGGGCACCAGGATGCAGTTCTCCTGTTGCCTTGTGCGTGCTCCCTGAGGCATTTGGTAGGCCATTGTGAGATGCAAGAAGTCGGACTAAATGGCCCTATGGCCTGATCCAGTGGGGCTGTTCTTATGTCTGACTGCTGTTTGTTGAAAAGCGGTATATAAATACTGTTGTTGTTGTTGTTGTTGTTGCTACTCAAATGTTTCCCATTTTACATTTGCCTTATTCACTAGCTTTTCAAGAACATATCTGCATCAAGTGACAATTCCTCTTCTGCATTCGCAACACCAGCTGTGTCATCATTTAGTGCCAGAGCACATGTGGGCACTCAGCTTTCTACAGGTTTTCATAGGTAAAATCATGGCAGACCAGGCAGCTGCAGCACGCATGTGAAGTGGAGCCAAGTGAAGAGGACTACCCTACAGTTTCCCACAACACCAAAGAGAAGGCAGACACAACTCTGATGGCACACTACACTGTTGCACCCTTAAAGTAATCACTGGAGGGATGATAGCTCAGTGGTCAAAAGAACGTAACAGGCGCCCAGCATGATCAGGCTAAAGGCCCATTAGTCCAGCTTCCTCTCTGTCTCACAGTGGCCCATCAGATGCCCCAGGGAGCACAGAAGACCTGCATCCTAGTGCCACTCCACTGCATCTAGAATGTCAGAGGTAGCCTACTTCTAGAACCAGGAAGTTACGTATACCCTTCAGGGCTTGCAACCTGTGTTGGACTTTCCCTCCAGAAATCTGTCCAATCCCCTTTTAAATCTAGGCCAGACACCATCACCACATCCTGTGGCAAGAAGTTCCACAGACTAACTACACTCTGGGTAAAGAAATATTTTGTCTCTTCTAACTCATCCAATGCTCAATTTTAATGGATATCCCCTGGTTTTGGTATTGTGTGAGAGGTAAAAGAATGTCCATCTCAATCATGCCCCCCCCCAAGCACCTCTTTTCTAGACTGAAGAGCCCTAACCATTGTAGCCTATTCTCATAAGGGAGGTGCCCCAGTCCATGAATCATTTTGGTCACTCTTCTGCACCTTTTCCACTTCCACAATATCCTTTTTGAGATGTGTTGACCAGAGCTGTGTGCAATACTCCATATGTGGCCTTGCCATCAGTTTGTGCAACTGCGTTATATTACTGACTGTTTTATTCTCCATACCTTTTTTAATTATACCAAACACCTGCTGTGTATCCAGAAGGTTTCAGGCTCAATCCCTGGCAGCCTCTCCAGGTAGGGCAGAAAGAAAAATTCCTGCCTGAAACCCTGGAGAGCTGCTGCAAGTCAATGCTGGTTTGAGGAGATGCCAACACTTTGCAAGATCTATGGCTCAGAAGGACCACTCAGGCCCTGACACTGGGGAAGGCTCAAGGGTTGTCCAATGGCAGAGCTCCTTGCTTTGCATGCGGGTCTCACTGGAAGTGGGTCACAATTGTTTTTCCAGTGTTTAGAGGTGCAGGGAACCCTGCAGAGGGTTCCCCCCCAGACGCAGGCAGGGACTATGACGAGTTACAAAAAGCCCCTATGTCCCCCACAGTGAAGCAATCCTGGGGATCACATTGCTGCCTTCCCCCTTTCCTCGCCCTTTAAGGGGTCAACGGCAGTGGTTCTCAGGCTGGTGGGTTGTGACACACCAGTTTGAGAACTACTGAAATAGAAGATTGATGGACAGACAGGCTGGTGGACAGATACCCAAAGGCAAGTCTGCAATTTGCTCTCTGACATGAAAGAGCAATGCCCATGATCACATTCCCAGGAGAGCTGAAGAAAAATGGTCTCTTTCCCTGTCCCCAGCCCAGGTAGTCTTTCTTGTCAGATGAATTCTTTTTCTTACTTTCTCCTGGGGTTGGTTGCTGAGGAACACACTATTACTTGACTCTTTCCTTTGACCCAATTACTATGTGCAGTGGAGACAGACCAAGGATAGCCTCCCCACACGGCTCACCTGGGAACGGCAGGCTCATTATGGAGTGATGAACTGCACTCCACTCTCCACTGCCCTGGCTGATCAGGATCTGCCTCTGTGGAGGCCTCTAGGAGCAACTGAAATTCCTGGCACCACCACCTCTCTCTTTCTTGGTCACAAGTGTGTGCATGCTTAAATGCTTGACCTGGAGCAGGCTACAAAACGGGCCAGAAGCTTCTACTTGTCCTTACTGTGAATCTGTGTTAGCCTTTGACTGGAGTCAGGCGGCAGTTTGAAACAAAGACACCATCCTTAACAATACACACTGGGCTGCCATACCAATCCCCTGCTCACCCCTGGGTAGGGCTGGCCCATCCATGAGGCCAACTCAGACAGTCGTCTAAGGCAGCAGTTCCGTGGGGGGTGCCCAACCCCCTCATCTCTGCTGCTGTTATTTCTATTCCCATTTCCTGAATTAGAGAAGCAAAAAGGAGACAGAGCAGAAAAGGGCCTGCATTGTCTGCAGGAATCTGCAAAAGAAACACAGTTCTAGACTTCATAGCCTTCATGAGAGAGGGGTATACTTAGTAACTCCCCTTTTCACTGAAATCCAGAGTGGCCCCAAGCATCTGAGAGTTCCACACAGGTCCTGCTCACTAGTTCCCTGTCATCCATTTGGTGAATGAGTGAGGGAGAAGCAGGATCACCACCACCCTTGGGCCATGAGTGAGTGTGAAAGGGGATGTTAGTGCACACCGCTGAACAGGCATAGGGCTCATCCGTGCAGTCAGGAAAACTGAGCAAACACCAAACCCCCATGGGCACCTCAGGATTGTGCCCTTCCTGTTTTTTTCTAAAAAAGCTGAGTTATCTAGAAGCTAGAACCTGAATCTGTGTCCAGTGTCTCATGCACATTTCCTGGCTCCAGCAGAACTGCAGCATTATCACCAGGCTGTGCTTACAATCAAAGGCTGCAATCCTATCCAACTTTCCAGCACTGACATAAGGGCAGTGCAACTCTGAGGTAAGGGAACAAACATTGCCTTATGTTGAGGAGGCCTCCGTGAGCCAGTGCTGGAAGGTTGGTTAGCATTGCACCCAAAGATTTATAAAATTCTAGTGCAACCCCACTGAACATGTTCATGCTGGGGCAGAGGAGAGATACAATTTTTCTTTAAAAGAGGGAGAAAGAGAAGAAAAACAAAACTAGCTCTTTCTGTTTATCTAAATGGCTTAGAGTGAGCTGTTGATTTCTGACATTAAAATTTATTATTACTTTTTTTTTTTTTTTTTTTTGCTAGAATGGTATACCTTCATTAAGCACAAACACCGTGGGTAAATATAGATGCAGCAACCTTTATCTTTTTCAAAACATGTTTAATATAGCTGATGAGAGATGTTCTGGCAATTGCTGTTCTGAAAAACATGATTTCATTCCATTATCAAGTATGTTAGGGTTTTTAATTTCCCTTTCCACCCCTATATAGTTTCTAATGCCCAAATTAATCTCTCGTAGTTCAGAAACAGGACACTGCACAGATGGACACTGCACTGTGGAAGTGGCAATGTGGAAACATTAAATATAGCATCTTCTGTGCTGATGTCCACTAGCTTAGATGACTTTAAAGAGATTATGCATCTGACTTCTAAATGCGAAGCACCCTGAGCTTTCTCAGCAGCAAGGAAGCACTGGAGGATTAAGGCAGCACTGACAGAGGAGAGGTGTGTCAACAGCTATTAGACCTGATAGCTAAATGCAACCTTCATGAGACAGAGGTAGCATGCCTCTGACTAGCACATGTCAGGTACATACAGCAGGGAGAGGTGGCGGCCTTCACGGTCTGTCCCTCGCCCAAGTCATGAGCTTCCTGGAAGCGTCTGGCAGCCACTGTGGGAAGCTGAATGCTGGACTACCTGGACCTTGGCTTGAGCTAGCAGGACCCTTCTGGCATTCTAAAATGTATCAGAAAAGAAGAGAAGACCGAAACAGGCAAAAGTAGAGGAAGAGAGTCCCTGTCCCTTCTTAAAGTTAAAGGCCATGATGGACACAAAAAGTACTCACCAGTAGTCATTGGTTCAAACACTTATGAACATTTTTTTTAACTTGCAACAGTATCAGAAGGCAATTAAAACTGTTGATAGATTCTGTTGTCCAACATGGCCTGTGGTGACCTACTGAGAAGCACACCCGATGGGCACTAGTCTTAGCTTTTTTTCCTGCCAAGTGTGATGAATCCTTGGCAAATGTCTGTCCATTCAAGGGAGCTGCTTTGCAGAGAACTCAATGGAGCAAGGGCCATGTGGGGTGGGAAGCCCAGAGGCACAGCTCACAGCTGCTCACTTAAGAAGTCATCTCTAAAGACGGTTCAGCCACCAACTACATCCATTCAACCTTTCAGACACCTGTCCTTCGTAATGTGCAAGAACCACTGGCTCATTCCAAAACTCAGTTTGGCTCTTCAAGTGTTACTATCAAAGACCCAAAAAACTTCAAGGGACACTCCTAGGAGGTAACCCCGGCTCTCACTGTCTCCAAGGGAGCATTGCTTCCTGCCAGGAATCCCACCTTCTGTCATTAGCAAACTAACATGCAGTGATGGGTGGGCTTCCCATGGTTCCAAATGGCACTGGATCAGCTCTGATACATGCCATTTCCCACAAGGCAGAGAAATCAAGTGGTTTACGTTTGAACCAATTTGAATACGACCCACCCAGTCCAAACGCTGCCCTTTGCAGGCAGGGAGGCTTGCAAGACTCCATAGCCCTCTTCCCCCACTGTAAATCACAATCCAGCCTGAGCAAAAGCAATGCTAATGGCAGCCCCCCCCCCCCAAAGACACTGGGGACAGGATGGTCTTTTGCACTGAGTTGCTGTCAGACACCCACCAGGCCTTCTCAGAGCTACTGCTCCTTCCCTCTCTCCCTCCTGCAATTTGGTGAAAATATTAATATCTCCACTTAATTCAGCAGGGAGTCAAAGAAGTAGTCAAGTATTTCCAATGTTCATCTGTGAGGTGCACATTCAGTGGCTTCTTTCCAAGCCTAAGAAAGGTAAACATTGCTGGCAGTTCTACTCACTCATGAGGATGGTCAAGGCTGGTCCTGTTTCAAGTTTTTAAACACCTTGTCAGGCTTTGTTGGGTCAAAGAAGTTATCTGCTCCCCACATCTTGAGTGCTGCATTCTACCCTTCCATCAATGGAGCTACAGCCATTAATAAGAACAGAGTGTGTGCACAGGACCAAATACAAAGTTGAAGCACATGTTTTCCACCTTTGGTTGGGTATGGATCTAAAATATGGCACCTGTACCAGATGTACCAGGCGTTATTCAGGTTTACCCTGAGGCCCAGATGGATTCTGGCATTATGTCATTACAACCACCTTCGGATCACAGCTGGTTTCATTTGCTGGTGTACTGGTAGGGGAATGGATGTCATTAGGCAGAAATCAATGGAGCCCATCACATCTTCAAGACTGCAAAACATTAATGAGGAAGCTCCGCTCTTTATTCAGCCCCCCACTGCAATATATTCCAGTAAATGGTGAGTGAAGCCACCAGAGAGGGAACAGGGGGCTTGTGGTATTAAGCTGTGTGGGCTACATTGTGCAATCGTGGAGGCAAGACCATGAGTAAGCTCCCTGTGCCAAACATATCTATCTCCTACTATAAGGCTCATAGAGTAGAGAAGCAAAGATTAGAAGTTCCATGTTCCTTTCCTTATGCAGGAAATTATGCAGGGGATGGACAGAGTGGATAGGGAGATGCTCTTTACACTCTCACATAATACCAGAACCAGGGGACATCCACTAAAATTGAGTGTTGGGTGGGTTAGGACAGACAAAAGAAAATATTTCTTTACTCAGCTTGTGGTTGGTCTGTGGAACTCCTTGCCACAGCATTTGGTGATGGCATCTGGCCTAGATGCCTTTAAAAGGGGATTGGACAAGTTTCTGGAGGAAAAATTCATTATGGGTATGCCATGATGGGTATGTGCAACCTCCTGATTTTAGAAATGGACTATGTCAGAATGCCAGATGCAAGGGAGGGCACCAGGATGAGGTCTCTTGTTATCTGGTGTGTTCCCTGGGGCATTTGGTGGGCCGCTGTGAGATACAGGAAGCTGGACTAGATGGGCCTATGGCCTAATCCATCAGGGCTCTTCTTAATACATGCATATGAGCAGAAAAGTGGTTCAGGTGCAGAGATCCAGCCCAGCTGTATAGTTTGAGGGGGAAAAGATGAGGGAGGTGAGGAGGAAAAGGGGAAATAAAAACAAAGGGGAAGAATGTTTTCAGCAAAAGCATGGTAAACCTGATCAGGAGGGCTTTAAAATGAATGAGGAGGGGGTTGGAGCTGTCACTAGAAGCTTATTTCACAGGTAAGCACTCCAGATGGGGACCCTCAGGACACCTCTGTAACTAGGCAATATTTGAAGAGGTCTAGCCTAACTAAAGAAGGAGAAGGGACATTGAGTCATAACCTCCAGCACTTAAGTTGCATATATACAAATGCATGAAGTATGGGAAATAAACAAGATGAGCTGGAAATTCTAGCAAGTGAAGGTAAATTTGACTTGATAGGAATAGCCGAAACCTGGTGGAATGACTCCCATGACTGGAATGCACAAATGGAAGGCTATCAATTGTTCAAGAAGAACAGATGTGGTAAAAGTAGCCTCAACCCAAGAAAGGAAGCAGGGCAAGAGAGCCAGAGCTGCTTTCCTGGAGAGAGGGGAGTGAGTTGTGAGGTGGCCCACAAAAGTTAGCTGTTCGGTTTGTGCTGGCCCAGAGGCTTTGGCTGAGCTTGAGACAGGAAGAGAAGGTTGGAAAGGAAAAACATTCATGGTCTGGGTCTGGTTGAAAATAGCTGGTAAATAGGTGAAGAAGATCACTGCTCAAATAGGTGAAGAAGATCACTGTCCTGCTCAATCAGATGCAATCTGGAGACCCAGGACTGGTGCAGCAGTTCTCTAAAGGTTTGCCAGCTCTCACTTCTGAAACTGGCTTTCAAACTTCTGGAACAGGGCGAAACAGGCGATTACAGTGTACGAGAGGGTCGAATGGCCAATTTTTGATGGACCCATCCCCCCACCCCGTGCAGCACATCGCAGGATTCTTATAAGGACGTTGCGCAAGGTGGAGCTGGTATGATTCAGAGAGGCGCCTGCATTGCTTTTAGGAACTGCTCTCTTTTTAAGTGACATTTAACTGCTCTTGTTTTCTATTTAGCCTTTGTTTTCTAGGTTTATGTTACATTTCTCTTGTTTTACAGTTTCATTTTTACAACCCAGCTTGAACGTTTATAGCCAAATGTGGGGTGTACAGAGCTGTGCCAAATTCCCCCGCCCTGTGCATCTTGCCAATCCATTTGCAGGGGGCAAAAGAGCATGGGGGGGGATTACAGAGGAGAGATTTGGGCTGTGGGGACAGTTATTCCTCCTGGTATCATTTTAATTTCCCAGGAGCTCCCCTGAGAAAGTCACCCTGTCATCTTGGACAGTTGTTCTGAGTGGGCTTCTGGGGAAAAGAAGGAAGTTCCGGTGGCCAGGAAGGAAGCTGCTCCACCAACTACTACTGTCAATACTGATGACAAGCTTGAGCATAGAAACTCAAGTTAATGTGTGCCTTACAGCCCAATCCTATTGGGTTTTAGCACAGGTGGAGCCAGTGTTCTGCAAGAACTAACTGCCTTACAACAGTTGTAAAAGTCTGACAGACTGACAGCATGCAGAGTTGGGTCCAGGTGGGTGGGTTTGGCAGCATCCACCAAATCCTAACTCTGGCCCCAATCCTGTGGTCCAGGTCCATGCAGACCTGCACCAGTGATTTTGTTAGCCCCTCTGAGCCACAGACAGTTTCCCACAGATAAGGAAACGAATGTTCCCTTACCCAGAGGAGGCCTCCACGCCTATCCCTTCCCTGCAGGATGCAGTGGTAGCCATTTTGGCATTACTGCACTTGTGGGAGAGGGATAGGATTGGGCTGCATTGTGGCAACTGATCCCAAGTATGCATCTTTGCTTTATAAACTCCTGACACAAAGGGCAACCACAGGGATTCTAGTACAGCACTAGAGACCATGCAGTACTGAAGCCAGTTCACTCCTGATGCACTTAGTACAAAGAGATGGATCTTCCTTGCTCACTTTTTCTCCACTTTCCTATAAAAACCCCAAGAAGGTAAACAGGACGTTTCAGAACCAGACTGCAGACAGCACTGCAAAGCCCATTCAGGCATACCAGTCGTGAAGGGCAGAGTGGAATTCCGGTCACTACCTCCAGTTTGGAAGTAGACTCAGCCTGTGTGGTCAAGCCAGCAAGAGCCCAGGAGCAAGAGGCAGGTGACAAATACAGCACTTTGTTCACCCAACAACTGGGATACAAGTTACACAAAAAACATACTACCTGTAGAGGATGACACTGTATATCTGTGGGGAGGGGGAATCGTTCTGGATACGTGTGTGTGTGTGTGTGTGTGTGTGTGTGTGTGTGTGTGTGTGTGTGTGTGTGTGTGTGTTTAAGAAGCCAGATTTCTCATATCAGGAGTACTTACAGACTTGAGTTAAATAGCTTTCTGTTTTAAAGTGCATTATATTTTGATTGGAGGAGGAAAATTTCAGTGCATCTTATAGAATAACACCACAGCTTAGAAGAGGCACATGATATCATCCATGCTAAGGCCAAACCTCACCCTCCTTCCACCAGGTCCTTTTCAACTCCCTCCATAGCTTTTAGCAAAATGACCATGCAAGAAAGGGATTGGGGCTAATCCTGGCTATCTTTCTATACTTTCCATTTCATTGCTCAACATCCTAGCTTCACCCCAGTATTTTTCTCCTGGAATTAACTCCCACAGGAGCTTGGCTAAAGCAGAGACCTTGTACAACATGAGAGAAGAGTAGCCTCCTCACCGTAATGTAAAAAAGCCAAGTTGAACCTCTGTCTGTCTGAAACAGAATCAAAGAAGCTTCACTTCAAGAACCAAGTGGAAGTGGGCACCTCTTGCCCCAACCTGAAATGGGTGCCCTGGGCTGCTAAACCAGAACCTCCGCCACTGTTCTTTGGACCACTTAGCCAACTCTTCAACCTTCCCCAACTGCCCTCATAAGCTCATCTCTGCCCCAGTCAAGATTGTTTGTTTCATCTAGGAATGCAGGACTCAGAGATGAAATAACTGGAAGCTGCCCAGATCCACACAGTGACTCCAGTCCTTGGACCTTGCACTTGGCCACCCCTGGCACATAGAGCAGACCTCTCCATTTAGCACATGGGAAAGAAAACGCGCCCTCCAGATTCATATGCCCTGTGCACAGTGCCCAGCCACTTTCCCCCTAATGTCACCTTCACAAGAATCAAGTGCCTGCTTGAACTAAGACCCAGGCATACACACGCTGGATCTATCCTTGGCTTTGGGGCTGAAATGGCCAAAGGCCTTGACCTTGTGCTGGAGTTCCCCCATAGGCCACCAGACCTCAGCAGACCAGGACAGGTAACTTCCTACAAGCTCTCTTGGAACTGGTCCTCTTGATCAATTCAGCAAGAACTCCAAATAACAAGGAAAATGATCTCCTCCTTGGACCCTCCTTTCCTGAATGCTACAGAGATGAATCAGGGGGTTGAGTGAGCAGGGAACAACCTCCAGTACACTGCTTGCAGATCTGCACCCAAAATCATCTTCTGAAATCCCAAGAGATGCAAAACTCTGCACATATGCTGAGCCACAGAGACATTCCCCTCCCCAATTCCCCTGCAGACACTGCATTCCCCTTGCTTTCACTTTACAGAGCAGCCCCAGTCAATTTCCTTTTGTATTATGGTAATTTTCTCCCTTTCCTGCTATTGCAAATAACACCCTCAATAAACCATGTGTTCATAACAGTTACATTCAGCCTCAAACGCCCTTTTTCCTCAGCGCTATGTTGGGAAGCAGGTGTGCCCCCAAAGAATTACACAAATGTGTAAAGATCTGCACAGGTTAATCATCTATTCCGGGTTCTGAGTTTGAGTTACTGTGGTGAAGAGTTCAGATTTTTCTTTTTTTCTTGAAACAGGACAACTACCCATCAGGACAACCATTATTCCAACAACGATGCATGAGTAGCAGGCTATTCCTTACCATCACCTTCTGGCTGCCGGTAGGGATTATATTTCGGTTTGGGGGCTACAACTGGAGCAAACTTCTTTGGTGTCTGTTGAGTGGATATGGAGATACTGGGGGTCCCAAAAGAGTGCGTAGTCTCCATCCTCGCAGTCACATGACCAACAGGCTCACTGGAGTTCTTTGGCGGCAGCCATGATGGATGTGACATCGCTCCAGCTTAAGGAAAGAGACAAGCAAAAACATAGTGTCATCAAGGCACATTGCTTGGGTGCAGAAGAAGTGGGAGGGGGGAATGCAAGGGGAGAAGTAAGCCTCAAGCTAGGGTCCAAGATGATTTATTTTTATACATACACATACATGCACATATAATCAACTTATCCCCACCCTTGACATTTGGGACAATTAACAAACATTTGTGGTACCTCCACAGTAGGGGATTTGTGTCACTATTTATTTCATCATTCTTTAGGAGACATTTCTTTTGAATCTGATAAGAGGAATAACTCATGCTGCAGATCACACTAAAATTGAATTCACTGCCTAACCAAGATAAATTTGTGGTCCAATCTATGGAGGATACTCAAAAGCTGATGAAAACATTTGCTGATATTAATTGAGTGAATTGTGGAGATCTTACATGGCTTATATAAAATTAAATTGATGTTAATTCTGTAGAGACCAGAGGTCCTACATGTAGCATTTTTTAAAAAAACACAGTTAATTTGTTTTACAAATTTCCACTTTCCTTCCACAGGGAACTCAAAGCAGCTAGCAGCACAGTGCTACAAACAGTGGCGTAGCTAGGCTAGGGGGTACAGAGCACTAAATTTTGCTGGGAGCCTCACTGCAACATGCAGGGGGCCCTTTGCCCTCCCCTTTGGGGCCATTCAAGGGAAGCAAAATGAAGGCGTATGCCTTCTGGGAGTGTCCCAGGGAGGCTTCTGGGAGTACACTTCCATTTTGCTCTCTCTGCCTGGAATGGCTTTGAAGGGGGGGGGGAGCGCCCCTTGCACACTGTGGTTAGGCTCACTGCAAAACTTAGTGCTCTGTACCCCCTCTAGCTACGCCCCTGTTTGAAGTACTGTGCTGCTAGCTGCTTTGAGTTCCCTACACCACTGGCTACAAAGAACATGGGCAAAACTGAGCAAGGCTTTTTCACAGGCACTGGCAGGCAGCATATAGTGATGGAACCGCCAGGATCTCTCCAGGCGTTCCAGAGTAACGGTGTCACAACCAAAAGGGCCCTGTTCCTCATGTCCTCTGCTTGCTATTGACTCTCTGCTAAAAGCTCTCCTTGCAGTTGATTTTAAGAATATGGCTGTTGTTAACGGCCACAATGAATACCTCACATTATGAAGGAATATTAAAAGCCCAGTGCACTTTGATGGAGAAAAGTCGGCCTCCGTGCAACAGACAGACAGATTAATAATAGTAGCACTCAAAATCTTTTCAATGATCAGCAAAGCACTACAACTACCCTGCTACTTCAAAAATAAGAATAACTGGGGTGGGCAATAAGAAACGCCTTCACGCACTGGGCAAGAACCACCCTGGATCTGGGGAAAGGTCAGAAAAGAATCCCTGCCTCAAACCTGGAAGCCCACTGCCGGTCTGTGCTGACAGTACCGAGCTCAAAGGAGCAGTGGTCTGACTCTGCGTGGGAGAGCAACAACCCCATGGCTATTAATTTCATAACTTTTATTCATTTCAAAAATAACTTGAAAGATTCATAAATCACATTCTACAAGCATTCCCTGGATAAGTATCTTACCAGAAAAACAAAACAAACAATCAAAATTATAATCTAACAGTTGGATCCACGCCAACAAGGCACATGCTGCATTCCAGGAGGAGGTTTCAGGTTTTGGAGGCTTCCTTGAGATAAGGTAACGTTGGTTCCCATGCCCTGGGGCAAGCCTGCCTAGATGGGTCTACTCAGATCTGCACCAGCTTGCAATGCAAGTCCTAGTGGAGCCAGGTAGGTGGACCAGGACCAGGAAAGCAGGACAGGATATTAGAGAAGCTGCTGCGGCCAATACTGCCCCCTTCGGAGTCTCAACACACCCTTCCCTGCTCTAGTCTCCAGCCTGTTCCTGCCTCTCCTTTAATGAGGGAGGGAGCAATCAGCCTTTACCACCCCAGCACAGTATCTTTTCTAGCGGATGTTGCTGCGGCCTCTTCTGCATCTCTCTTAGATTGTGAGCCCTTCGGGGGCAGGGAACCATTTACTTATATAATACTTAAATAGTCTTCATAATTCTCTTCCTCAGCCCCAACTACCGTTATAAGAAGGTGGTTCGAGGTGGGTTCTCATGTGGGGTCATGTAGATTGCTTTCTCATTTTGAGTCTGCTGCCCCAATCCTACCCTCCTCCTCCACTGGTGTAACTACTATTGCAGAGGCAAAGACTGCTTTATGGGTGTTGCTGATGAGCACAGCTGGTCCACAGCAGGGAGGCCACAGTGGTCTCCCATGCACTGGTGTCCCACGGGCACCTGCTGGTGCAGGTAATCTTGTGCAGAGAGTTGGAAGGAGGTGGGTAGGGGACTGAAAGGGGCAGGGATGGCAGAACGAAGGAGGGGTGGATAGAATGGGGCAGTGACAGGGCAGAGAGAAGGGCAGATCGAGGCCAGGAGGGGCAGGATTGGCAATGGTGTATGCCAAATCCCAAGCCCCTTCCCTGATCCACCTTCCCATGTCAATGTGGACTTGTGCCAGCAATTGAGTTTTGCCTGCTGTATCCTTCTTTCTAGAAACAAGAAACAAAACTGATTCACAAGTGTGATCATCTCTAGATCTCTGGATCATCTGGATCATCAGGTGATGACCTGCATGCAGGGTGATCAGATGTCATAGCCACAAGAGGGCAAGGCACTCCAAAATGTAGGACACCCAAGAAAAATGTAGAACGTGACAAAATAAAAGCTAAAAACACTCGTTCATTGATTTCATATGGTTAATTTAAACACTATGTTACTCATTATTAAATTGAAAACTACAGGTCCAGCCTATTTATACATGAATTTTTTATACACGGATTTGACTCAACACGAATGGCCACTGCAAATGAGAAGGAATATGCTGATCCCTGGAGAAGGGGAAAATGCACCCCTTAAAAATCAGTTTAAACAACTGAACAGTCCTTTAACAACAGCCTCCTTAATGAGAGAGGGGGGGCAGCTGGTTGACAATCCTTCTCTCTCCAGCGGACCCCTCCCTTCCCCCTGAGCATGTGAAAGAAGATGATTCACTTTGCATTGGTGAAGGGAGGGGCTGAGTGAAGCCGCTTGGAGGACAACTGATTGATGGATTTTCTTCTTAAAGTCTCTTATCTTACATCGTAAAGGTCAGCAAGGCTGTTTTTAAATCACTGGAGCAAAGAAACTTTGTTTTTAAAATTGATTTGCTACAGTGCGGTTTTTGCCATCCACATCAGTGCTTGGAATGGAACCTACAGGAATAATGAGGTTCAACCTGTATATTACATATGATATATTAATTGCAAGAAGTCTATGAGCTGCTGGAGGGCTCCACTCACAGGGAAAAGGAGGACATTTAAGTTTTTTTCTAGGACACGAGGCTAAAAAGAGGACGTGTCCTGGAAAAAGAGGGTGCCTGGTCAGCCTGCCTACATGGGTGAATGAGCGTCACAGATCAAGCATCACAGAGAGGGTTTTTATATCACCCACGTCAACTCAAATGCAGCAGAGTCGGCCACACATTTAGCTTTGAATCACCAAATGCTGAGTAAGCAAGTGCTGAGAAGGCAAGTGTTGTCCATGGATGTGTGAACCGCCCCTGCACCAGATATAACTCCAGTGCAGCTGAAGATGTGGCTTGCAACTGGCAAGCAGGCCTGACCCAGCAGCTTCCAGAGCAGTCAAGGAGTATCACCAGATCCACCCTGGCCTACTGCTATAAGCAGCTGGTGTGCCTGGTTCCCCAGTAATTTGCTCCTTCAGCAAGAGCTGGGTGGGCCCAGCCTCACTTCACTAGTTCAAGATCCACTGGCTGCTCGCTGGATTTCTCACAAGATACAATCAAACCTGACTGCGCATGCCTGTAAGGAAATCTCTGGCTGCCTCAGCATGGATTCAGCCCTGAGCAGAACCTGGCAACCACTCATCTGACTGCACTAGGATAGCAGCAAGAACTGACAATTAGAAATGTGCACACTTCTTCTCCCCACTTACACCCAGGAGTAAGCAGTTCATCGCCACCCATTTCCACTCCAATCAAGCATTCCCTAGCATGCTGGAGCAGGGATTCCTAGACTGGGCCTCCCTTTGTCTCTCTCTGCTCCAGTGCCACAGCGCAGGAACTGTGGGGATTCAGTTTCTAGAAGTGAAGGAGGATACAGAAATGAAACTTATGTTTTAGGAAGCAACCAGACCAGACTGGAAAGCAAAACCCTGGGTGGGGAACACGTTCCTTTGATGGGAAAACTCGCTGCGGTTGCAAGGGTCTTGCTGCTTAGGGAAGTGCTCTGTTGGAGCCTGTTGCTGAACTCTGTTTTCTTAATGCAGAAAGAGCAGACTGAGACTTGGGTGTGAAACCCAATTTGGGGAAGGTGGCGGACTGAGGCGTTTGCTGTTTCATGTAGCAAGTCCATAACTGGAAGCCTTGAGTGGTCTCAATATTTCATCAGAGAGGGCGAGGCAAAAAGAAACCCAAACATCTTCCCAGAGGTGCCCTGCTCTGCTGATCCACCACCATTCATACTGGCTGTGCCCGATGGAGGTGGTGGGGTGCCCACTGCCCGGAAGCATGGGATGCTCCTGGAATGGCCCAACACATTTCTTGCTGATGGTTTAGTGGGATGAGGGAATGGCCCAAGTTTTGGAGCTTTTACTTTAAAACAGTGATTGTCAACATTTTTCTTCTGATGGCACTGACTTCTGGGGTCTTCTCTATGCTCTTCACCTCTCGGGATCTCTCTTCCAGCTTCTGGGAGACTCTTCTGGGTTCTGCAGCTCTGTTTCCAGGGCAACTGTTCCTCTGCTGGCTCTGCCAACAGAGGAAGATGGACAGACAATTTGTTACTACAGACAGTAGCCTAGAAACAGAGCTGCAGAACACGGAAGAGTTTTTCAGCAATACTGAACAACGCGGCAAACTCCAAATTCCCGAGACATACCTGTGGACCTTTTGCAGCACACCAATGTGCTGTGGCACACTGGTTGAAAATAGGTGCTTTGAAAAGAGGGCATCTGAGGATACTGACACAGTTACACAGAATGGTTACAAAATGGTACTTGGTGTGGAGCGGTGGCATAGCTGGAGGGGGTGGAGCACCCAGTCTGGCAGGGAGCATCAGCGTGGCAGGCAAGAGGCCCCTCCCTTCAGAGCCATTGTCAGCAGGAGGAGCAAAATGCAGCTGTACAGTTCCATTTTGCTCCCCACGCTGGGAATGGCTCCAAAGGGAGGGGTCGCTTGCCCAATCCCTGCCAGACTGGGTGCTCCGCCCCCCCCAGCTACACCACCAGTGTGGAGAGACAGATGGGTTTCCCAGACCCAACTGGTTGGCTACTGTTGGAAACAAGATGCTGGACTGGGATGGCCCTTCAGTATTTGGTTGGGGATGCAAAAGTCAGCATTTTAAAAGGTTAGATAAACACAATGGGTGCAGATTTGCCAAGAACAATACATTTGGAGGCCATATCCCTTGAAATATCAGGACAATGCCATCCCCATTATGCTTTGCTTGGGATTATTTACACTTAACATATGTGTAGCATGTTCTGAGTGCACAAAATGCTATATACGCATTATCCTGATGCTGTTTTGGAGAAACCTGTGCAGGCAGGAAGGTTTGCCCAAGGCCACCAAGTAGGTTTGTGGCAGAGGCAATATCTGAAATGGGGAAGTTCTGATTTACAGCTCAGTCTCTTGACCTGCTCTCTTCAGGAGGCCTCTGGCTAGTCATTCTCAGAGACAGGACTCCAAGCTGGGTGGATGTTTGGTACTGGATTTCCTGAGTTGTGGAGATCCACTCAATTCACTACTCCCACATGCAGTGCTCAAATTATAGGAGGAAAGACAAGGGGCCGTTCATTAATTTCAAAAGCTCCACATGTGTCCTGCTGGTTCTTCCTGGCCTGGCTTGCCTACTTCCAGGTTGGGCCTGAGTCTTTCCTGGAGAGTAGCCAGAACTCTCAACTTGGTCATGTAATGCCCTAATCTTGTGCCTGTCTCTCTGTGTTCCCCCCCAGCCCCTAGCACCACCCCCCGACAGACAGATACCCCAGTTCTCCCCAGTGTGCCACTGACTCTGCATCTCATTGGCTCTCCTCTGGATCAATCCTGGAGCTTCAGCATATTCTGCTCCCAGTCACGGCTACATGCAACATTTAGCTCACTGTGGGCTCGGCTGCTTGTGGCCCAACCCTGCTGATATCCACAGAACTGGTGTGGAAAAAAACAATTTGTAACTGCATTTGCAAAGACACGAGCAGATGGCAAAAACAAATGGAAAAAAACAAAAAAAAAAAACCCACACCAATCCAGTCCATATTGCCATTTGGAGATGCAAATCCTTTCTGGCACAGCAGGGCTGCTTCTTCCCTTTTTATCCATATTAGGAGAGGCAATTTTGCTGTTTGGTTCATTTTCTCCCCAAACAATTTACGGTGGTTTTGTAGCAAGCGAGAGTCCCTGCTGTGGGGCCTTGAAAAGACTGTTTGTCTTCCTGAGCCAGGATGATTTCAGCAGTGAGGTTTGCAAACTGCCCTGTGTCTCTTCTTCGGGTCTGAGCCTCTGCTTTGAAAGATACTCTGTGCACTGCCGCCTTTTGCGTTCCTCTCAGCTGACAGTTCCATCCAGCAGTGCCTGCTTGGAAGGATGAGCAGTTCTGAATGGCTCTTCTCAAGGAGCACCACTGCACAGCCCAGCAGGATCACAGCTCCAGGCCAAGGGGGATTCTGGTAGTGGGACCCTGGCACCCCCTCCTCTCAGCAGAAACTTCTTTGCGGTTTTCCCCAGCAAACTCTAAATGCAGGGGCCACAATTCAACACAGAGCATTAAACCAAAGCCCATTAAAACAGACTGTGAAGAGAGGGTGCTTTCAATTTCCCTTTGCTCACATTTACCTGGGGGGAAAAAGTTACCTTTCAGCCCCCAAAAAAGCAGGACAGCACAAATACCAGTGGCTCAAGGTTACCACTGGCCACCCAAATGAGATTAATCAGGCCACATTTTTTCACCATCAAGAGTGAGACTATTAACACAAAAATTAGAGAGAGCAAGGAAGAGGCATAACGAAGGAGCATGTGCAGGAAAATATAAGTGCACATTTACCAAAAATGAGCCATAATACAACACCAAATTAGATGGATTCCTATTCAGCACAGGCTTGAGCCCCACCATAGTCAAGGGTATTTTCACTTAGCCTCGCTCGCAGTACAAATGCTAAACTTTCTCCACTCCCACCTCTTCTTTTTACAGGCAGTGACCCAGCAGCAGAAGTTGCTTCTTAACTTGATAGTAGCATCCCTTACACAAGGTAAGCTGTGACAACTCAGGCCACAGACCTGGCAAGTCCAACATCTAGCTCCCCACAGTGGTCAGGTCAGCACTCCTTAGAAGCAGGGAATAGGGATCAAGGAAGCAGCCCTCCCCTGTTACTGTCCATCAGCAGTCCCCCCCATAAGTGGTACTCCGAGGCCTCTGAGCATGGAAGTCACATTGAACTGTTATGACTTAACAGTCACCTACGCTCCTCCTCCTCCTCCAATGGGTCTAATCCCCTTTATAGGCATATCAGCCGGTGGCCACTGACATTAACATGCCTGAGTGACATAAACAATCATGATGGTGACCTATTTATCTATTTTAAATGTGTATTCTGTCTTTCTATCATGTGATCTCACACACAGAGAGACTGCTGTTGGCCCCCAATGAGACAGACCTACCAGAGGTCACACCATGAAGCTGCTTCACCAAATAAATTGATTCCTGTTGATTAATATGTATGTGTAACACATGTATCTTGTTCTTATTTGTGTAAGTTGCTTTGAGATATGAGAACTTATTCAACTGAAAAGTCACTAATAAATGTATAAATTATACAATAAATGAATAAACAAACAAGGAGAAACTTGAGATACTTGTCAAAAGAGTTTCTGCATCTCATTTAGGAGCCTTGATGCTTATGAAACTGTTTTAGTTTTATTGTATTATTCTGACAAAGATTGTGGTTTGGAATTTGACCAGTGAAAACACAATGGTTAACTGACTGGGTGGAATAATGTCAACAATACTAGAATAATTTTAAGAAGAATTTTATGCTACTGCAACAGCAAAAGCCACAAAACAGAGATCTTCTTCCTCATGCTCACTTACAACCTCCACACTCTTAAATCGGTGACACTACCAAAGAGGAAATCAGATGCCTTAAGGAATGAGTTTTGGCATGCAAGAAGAGTTAGCTCACTCTGGGAAGAGGTCACAACCATACCAACCAAGCCCAGCCTCCTCTTGATACAACTAGCTGTAGTTTAATTTTCTGTGGCTAAGACAGAGTTGAACCACACAAAACCAAATAGAAAAAGAATCAGAACCCTGTATAGCCACTGCTGAAACTATACCACTTCAGTATGGAAGAATTATGTGACCGCAGACTTTCCTGCATCAATTTACATTTATGAGTCTACAGACTGAGGTGGTGCAGACTAGATGTGGAGGACTGCTTGTCTCACCAGAATATACCCCAGTCATGCTCCAAGTGAGGTGCTGCATCCATTGTTCAGAGCAAAACAGAGGGAGGGTGCAATCTTTTGCCCCACTGATGGCTCACCTTCTTGAAAGTTTCTTCATGTGCTTCTACATGAAACAAAGGTACAGCAATGGGCACACACAGGGCACGGGCAGGCTGCTGTACACACAGGCATCCCCTGAATCTGTGGTGCCCTCAGAACAGGACTTCTGTGGAAACGGGGGCCAACCTGAACTTGACATTTGTGTGGCACTTTCTAAGTATGCAAGACACATATTAGCTTGATGTAATCCTTACAACAACCCTACAAGGAGAGTATTATCTCCATGTTATAGCTGGTGCAGTGAAAATGTGAGAAAATTCCTGCTGGATCAGGCTAAAGAGAGCCCATCTAATTCAGCATCTTGCTTCCTACAGTAGCCTACCAGCTGCTTCCAGGAGGCCCACAAGCAGGTGATGAAGGCATGCCTCTCTCCCACCACTGCTCCCCTGTAACTGGTCTACGGGGCATATTGCCACGGAGCTTGGGCCTGCAGGTAGTGCTGGTAGTCAGGGAGTCAGCCATGGAAGTGTCCAATTCACTTTTCAAGTCACCTGAGCTAGTGGCAACCACCACATTTCATGACCATGAATTCCACAGACTAATTATGCAAAAAGAGGTGAAGTCATCCTCTTTTAGCCTGTTCTAATTCTTCTGCCATTCAGTTTCATTGGATGACCCCTGCTTCCAATATTGCAAGAGAGGGAGTAAAAACCTCTCTCCACAACATTCAAAAGTTTATAGGCCCCAATCATGCCCCCCTTTAACTGCTTTTTCTCCAAGCTAAAAAGTCCCATGCGCTGCTGTTGTACCTCATAAGGAGGGTCCTTCAGCCCGCTAATCATTTTGGTTGTCCCTCTTTTGCACTTCTCAGCTCCATGATATTCTTCCTGGGGTGTGATGACCAAAACTGGGCACAGTGTTCCAGATGGGGCCAACCCATAGGTTTGTATATGGACAATATATTTCCATTCTTATTCTCAACCCCTTTTCTAATGACTTCCAGTGAGGAAACTGCTTTCTTCACTGCTGCCACACTCTGGGTCAGCATTTGCAATGGGCTCCCCACCATGGCACCCATATTTCTTTCCTGTTCTGTAAGTTACAGCTCAGAACCTATCAATGTAAACATGAAACTGGGATTCTTTGACCCAGTGTGCATCACATTTCCCTTATTGCCACTGAACAGCATTTGCCACTAGCCCAGTCTGGAGTGGTCCTTAGAAGCCCTTCACAATCTGCTTTGGTTTTCACCATCCTGAACAGGTGGCATCATCTGCAAATCTGGCCATCTCACTACTTCCCCCTAATTCCAGATCACTTATGAAATAGTTAAGAAGCAACGGTCCAATTATAGAACCTCGGGAATCCCATCTTTTACTTCCCTCCACTGTGAAAACTGCCCAAATACCTCTACTCTCTGCTTCCTGTTCTTTAACTGTCCAGGGAATGGCTTGTCCAGTGCCATCCAGTGAGTTTGTGGCAGAACTGGGGAAGTCCTGGTTTGTGGTTCCATCTCTCAGCATAACACTACATCAGTTCAAGTTGAGTGAAAATTATTGTTTAAAACCACAGGTAATCACAAAGCCTCAGTTGTGAAGAGCTGAAATGCTGGGCAAATTAGTGGACCCAAACTTCAGAAAGAACTAAAACAGGGATGGGCGAAGACCTTCTATTTCTGCAAAAACCATCATAAATTGTCAGGAGGCTCACAAATCCTTGCCAGATGGCAGCAGCACACACAGGGTTCAAGCAATGAGGACACACAAGCCTCATGGCTTTCAATAGGCAGACATAAGAGGTTGCACGCTGGGAAATGGTGGGAGCAAACCTTCACTGAAGATCTCCTTCCCCAGGTCTTCTAAGTGCTTTGCAGTTTGCATTTGTGACTCACTTCAAGAGCCAGTCCACACACAGCTTTGGATTCCCTTGAAATGCTTGAAAGGTTTGTTTACTTTGGTTTCATTTTTCTTCTGGGAGCAGCTCATATTTTTGAGACCCCCCTCTTTAAAAAAAATGTCCCTTCCCCAAGTCAAAACTCATTCACAGCAGCACCAACCTGACCAGCCCCACTCTCTGGCACAGAATTGCCATCCGTATATATTATTTCCTCTCTCTGTTAGCAGCTCTGGACGTCTTTCACAGGGGCTGAGAATTGCACTTTGATTGCTCTCAGGGGGGAGGAAAATCTACTGCAAATGAATTCTGGAAGCAATTTTCAGCCTGAATTATTCTCAGGCTGCAGGGAGCAACAACCTGCTGATCTCCCTCTTGCTTGCTTCCTGCCCACCACCAGGTACATCAGCAAAGGAAACTGCAGTAGAGAGGTGACTTGGCTTTCATCACTGCTTTCATCTTCAGACACACAGGCAGCTGCTGCACCCCACCACCTCAGTCAGCCCTGAAGCCCAGGGCTGGAGCCATAAGAGCTCCAAATCCTTTCATCCCACTGTGTTGGAAATGGGACAGAAGAGTCAGTGTGTCATACTGGGAGTCCATAGCCAATGACCCCTCTGTCCACTCAGCCACGTGGTGGACTTCCCTGCAGGTTGGTGCTTGGCAGCCTTGGCTATGTAAATAAATGCTCAACAATGTGGCAGTTTCCAGTTCACAGGTCATGCCCACCTAGATCTCCATCTGCTCATGAGAGAGATCAGCTGTTCTTCCTAACAGTTGACTTCTAAGGCTTCAAACATCTTCAAACCTCTCTGAACGGCAAATCAATATCCCAATGTGTATTTATGGAAGAAAAAGCAACATTAAAAAGTGACACTGCTTAACTCATTTCTGCCCGGCCGACAGGTGTACGCATTTGGTCCCTCTTGCATCCTGAGTACACTTCTGTACTTCAGCGAGTCATGGACTCTTCGCTCACAACAGGAGAGGAAACTGAAAGCTTTCCACATGCGCTGCCTCCAACGCATTCTCGGCATCACCTGGCAGGACAAAGTTCCAAACAACACAGTCCTGGAACAAGCTGGAATCCCTAGCATGTATGCACTGCAGAAACAGAGACGCCTGCGTTGGCTCGGTCATGTCGTGAGAATGGATGATGGCCGGATCCCAAAGGATCTCCTCTATGGAGAACTCGTGTAAGGAAAGCAGCCTACAGGTAGACCACAGCTGCGATACAAGGACATCTGCAAAAGGGATCTGAAAACCTTAGGAGTGGACCTCAACAAGTGGGAAACCCTGGCCTCTGAGTGGCCCGCTTGGAGGCAGGCTGTGCAGCATGGCCTTTCCCAGTTTGAAGAGACACTTGGCCAACAGTCTGAGGCTAAGAGGCAAAGAAGGAAGGCCCATAGCCAGGGAGACAGACCAGGGACAGACTGCACTTGCTCCCAGTGTGGAAGGGATGGTCACTCCCGGATTGGCCTTTTCAGCCACACTAGACGCTGTGCCAGAACCACCTTTCAGAGCGCGATACCATAGTCTTTCGAGACTGAAGGTTGCCAACTACTGCATATATGTAACATTAGGCAGACATGGCTTTAAACTAATGTTGGGTGGATAGGGATAATCAGGGATGGGTGGACAGGCAAACATGGCTCAAGTAAATTGCCAACACAGCTCATTCATGCACATTGTGTCTAGCTTCTTCTCCCTTCTTTCTCATTTCTGCCATTCTTTTAAATTCTTGAGAATCATCAAGGTAACTCCCAGAGCTGACAGGCTGAATTCTGCAACAATAATATATTATGCTAACAAAACAGGTTTCAGGATTCCACCTCCTTGTACATACATAATTCCTCAATTTTCTCCCCCCCCCCGCCTGTGCTAATCAAAGGGAGTTCTGAAGACCACTGAAGCCCTCTGCCTGCCTCCTGGGAATCTTGTTCAGATCCAATACTGCCACCCTGCTTCTAAGATTTCAACAGATGTCATCCACACACTTTTTCTCTCTGTTGCCAGAAGGACTAGAAACTTGCTCTTTTCTTAAGATGTTGAAGGCCAAGTTAGAAATTAAGCTAATCCTATTACTGGCCTTTTTACTCGCTTTTCTTTTCCCTAAATAGCAGCTACAAGGAAGAAGAGATCCAAATTAGGATTGCAGCAGGAGCAAAGACTCAAGTCTTCCTCAGCACTGCAGCCACTACTTAGGAACCAAATGACAAGCATATAATGGCCACAACATGCTTCACGCACCCCTTTTGGAAGCCAAACCCATATCTGAGGAGTACAACATGCTTCTGAGCAACGCAGGCAAACTCTTAGCCTCATCACAAGCAGGCCCTCTGATAGGCCTGCCTGCCTATCACTACTAAGTCCTTAAGCTTGGAGGCATCTTCTCCACCAGCTATTCCACCACACTCTTGGAGCTCCAGCGGCAGCCTAGAAATACTCCAAGAGCATAATCAGGGAGCAGGCAGGAATTAACAGCAGAGGGGGAAGGGGGATAGAAAGAAAGAC